>NC_069005.1:25071000-25071946 GCF_001194135.2 Octopus bimaculoides | reverse complement strand
GTGAAAACGGGCGTACTGCTGCTAAGCTGCAAATATCACATGTCGAAATGTCGATAAGATGGAATGGCGCCATTGGTTCATTAATTACTGTAGTCAATGAGAGGACTCGTTATTCGGTCGGAGGTTACGTAAACTTGTAATTCTGAGTGCCAGGTCTAAGATGCATGAGGTCAACAAACACAATCTCACCGTCGTATCTCTGACCACCACACCCCAGAATAATTAGGAAAGTCAGTGAGTGCAAGCGTCTTTGAACATTACTTGTTGGTTGGGCGGTGGTTAACTTTTTTTATTAGTGTTGTTGTTGTTGTTGTGGTGGTGGTGGTGGCAGCTGTGGTGATGATGCAATTGGTATTGCTGTCGTCGTCGTCAAAAGACATTCCAGTCGTGAACTTCCTGTCTTACGCTTTCTAAGACACTTTATCTTTATCTAGGACAACAGTATCCAATATATTCTCTTTGCTTTAATGACAGTACAGTACAGTTATGATTCACGGATTAATTGGTTGCTATTTCTTGCAGATTAAATCACCACACAGAGACTAGCCTGTTTAAATTGGCTATTCTCTATTGACCAATCAACATGCACATTATTATTATTATTCATCAGATTCTATATTTCTATTGGCCAATTAGAATGTCTATTTTTATTGATCAGTTAGAATCTACGTTGCTACTGGCCAAGTTACAATGCATATATCCCTGTTGGTTATTTACAATGTATATTTCTTTTGCTTAATTAGGCTGATCCAGTCTATTTACGTTTTTTTACGTTTTAAAATCCGCTTCTATTAGCTCCAGTTCCTTCACCACCATTAAGATTATTATTATTATTATTATTATTATTATTATTATTATTATTATTATTATTATTATTATTATTATCATTATTATTATTATTATTATTATTATTATTATTATTATTATTATTATTACTATCATTATC
>NC_069005.1:25069238-25070713 GCF_001194135.2 Octopus bimaculoides | reverse complement strand
TAGATCGACCCCAGTACGCAACTGGTACTAAATCCGTCGACTCCGAATGCATAAATTAAGTAGCAGTTGCGTACTGGGGTAGATCTAATCGACTGGCCCCACCTCCCACAAAATTTCGGGCCTTGTGCCTAGAGTAGAAAGGATAATAATAATAATAATAATAATAATAATAATATTAATAATTTATTATTATTATTCTTATTATTATTATTATTATTATTGTTATTATTATTGTTATTATTATTATTATGATTATTATGATTATTATTATTATTATTATTATTATTATTACTATCATTATTATTATTATTATTATTATTATTATCATTATTATTATTAGGATTATTAGGATTATTATTATTATTATTATTATTATCATCATTATTATTATTATCATTATTATTATCATTATTATTGATTATTATTATTAATTATCATTATTAATTATTATTATTATTAATTATTATTACTAATTATGATTATTATTATTTATTATTATTAATTATTATTATTTGTTATTATTAATTATTATTATTATTAATTATTATTATTATTATTAATTATTAAATATTATTATTATCATTATTATTATTATTATTATTAATTATTATTATTATTAATTATTATTATTATTTATTATTATTAATTATTATTTATTATCATTATTATTATTATTATTAATATTATTAATTATTATTATTATTATTATTAAGGCGGTGAGCTCACAGAATCGTTAGCGCGCTGGAGGAAATGCTTAGCGATATTTATATCGTCACTACGTTCTGAGTTTAAATTCCACCGCCGTCGATTTTGCCTTTCATCCTTTAGGAAGGAGTCGACAAAATAAGTAGCAGTTGAGCAATGGGTTCGATTTTATTCGAGTTAGCCCCTTTCCCAAAATTACTGACCTTGGGTCACAATTTGAAACCAGTATCTGTATTTAAGAGACGACACAAATATTGTCTCATCAACACAAACCTGTGTTTATCCATCACATGTCGGTCGTCTGCATTACAGATAACTGCGGGTTATCTTCCTTGCAATTCAATATACTGAGTTATCTCCCTTGCATTCAATATACTGAGTTATCTCCCTTGCGTTCAATAACTTTCTTGTTCTTTGATAATGAATTGCATTAAAGTATTTTTAACGACGGACACCAGCAATCACTAATGTTCTCATGTTCTGAATTGTATTTACTGTTCAAATTCAATTGGAGCTTATTATATGTGGTCGCTCGAACTGCTCAAAAAGGCAGCCAAATCTCACATAAATCGTAGCCTGCCGTCTATCAAAACTGAAAACGTTAGACAAATGTAGTCGTTGCCTATAGTGAGTTTGGAAAAATAAATCACGGAATGATCATAGCTGATCATATCTGTTTTTGATCATACACTTATAGAAGCAAGGCTGGTCCAATATATAAACATTAATAAATATATATATATATATATATATATATATATATATATATA
>NC_069005.1:25067727-25068826 GCF_001194135.2 Octopus bimaculoides | reverse complement strand
TCTGTGGTAAGTAGCTTGCTTACCAACCACATGGTTCCGGGTTCAGTCCCACTGCGTGACATCATGGGCAAGTGCCTTCTACTATAGCCTTGGGCCAACCAAAGCCTTGTGAGTGGATTTGGTAGACGGAAACTGAAGGAAGCCCGTCGTATATATGTATATATATGTGTGTGTGTGTGTTTGTGTGTCTGTGTTTGTCCCTCTAGCGGTTCGGCAAAAGACACCGATAGAATAAGTACTAGGCTTACGAAGAATAAGTCCCGGGGTCGATTTGCTCGACTAAAGGCGGTGCTCCAGCATGGCCGCAGTCAAATGACTGAAACAAGTAAAAGAGTATACAATGTTAGATGTGTACATATATACACACCTACATCACTAAGAATTAGAAGTCAAAAATACTTCTGTACCACCGAATAGTCACAAATCGACTACAGACATGATAGGAAAAAAATTCTAGTGAACAATAATGTCTTACCTCTGCTAGGTCAGAACAAGTAATGCTGGTCAACTTGGTACCGGTTTCGAAATTTAACACTGGTACCAAGTTGACCAGCATTAGTTGTTCTGACCGAGCAGAGGTAAGACGTTATTATTGTTCACTAGAATTTTTTTCCTATCATGTCTGTAGTAGATTTGTAACTATTCGGTAGTACAGAAATATTTTTGACTTCTTTTTCTTAGCGATGTAGGTGCTCATTTAGTACCCTTGTGTATATATATGTACATATCTAATAAAAGATAGATAACGTGTATATATAGATATCGGCACGAATACGTGTTTACGTACCGGGGAAAGGCCGTTAACCCCTGACGGAGTTGTAGGAGTGATGTCGTGGCGTTTGGTTTTGTCTTAGCTATTTTGATCTGGTGCAAGCCATCCTTTTGAACACAGCTGCATTAATTATTATCACTACATTTCCCTCCTACTCTTGATCCTGCGAGGAAAAGGAGGAGGAGGAGGAGGGGGGAGGGGGGAGGAGGAGAAAAATAATAATAAGAAGAAGAAGAAATCCTTAGTTTTTTGCTTTTTTTTTAACTTGTACAGAATTTAACAGATGCGTTTTCAGATTAGAAAGTATGAAAGGCAAAGTTAGTTTCG
>NC_069005.1:25065710-25067475 GCF_001194135.2 Octopus bimaculoides | reverse complement strand
AGAGAGAGAGAGAGAGAGAGAGAGAGAGAGAGAGAGAGAGAGAGAGAGAGAGAGAGATAGATAGATAGATAGATACCTCGTAAATCTTCTATCACATTAACATTAAATAAATCATAAAGCAACCACTGTTTATAAAATTTAATACTAAACTAACGCACAAACAACTGCTGCCCTATCGCAAACAAAATATTCCTGAAAACATCACAAAACTCCCATCAAATATTTATAAACCCTTTACTAAAACTTCCACAACTTCTCCAAATATGGGAGAGAAAATAAAATGTGGATTTTTTTCCCTTTTTTATTTTTATCTTTAGTCATTTTTATCCGTGTCTGTATAAATACATTGGTTAGTGTTATGAAACACAATCTTAGTGCTGCTTCAGTATGTGTAAGTACGTGTCTTGAATCACATAAATCAATTATGCAAATTAATTGATCCAAAATTTGTCTGGGTCAAAGTTCTTGTTATTTTAATAAAATTACAACCATAAAAATCAGTTTTTCTTTATTCAGGACGTCAAAATTAATCAATGTTCATCTCACTAAGTACGTGTGTGTGTTTGTCTCTAATATGTTTGCGTGTATGCGATATGAAAAGTTGGCCGTCTATTCGGAGTTTCGCCTTAGACTAGGGTAAAACTCTGAATACACTGTCGACTTATGATACAATAAACATATAAGCATATCTAGAAACTCAAATCACAATACTGAACTCTATATCAGATAACGTTTGGACTACGCAAAATATATTTTTTATATATTTTACAACTCATACAATACAACGTATACATACATACATACATACATACATACATATCTCTATATATTTGTATTTATTTATGCATACACACACACACACACACACACACACACACGCACGCACGCACGTATACATACACATCTACATACATATATACACTCATATATGTATGTATATGTGTGTATACACGTGTGTCTGCATGTAAGTGTGCAGTAGCTTGCTTTAAGCGTTCTTATATAATACAGTTTGCAGGAAAGCTTTTTACAATGCAAAAGAATGTATTCATAATCCTTATGCTTCCGTTATATTTCGAGTAATTTACTGATCGACAGAGGAGATATATCGTGAAATATGGGCACACCAATAAAGCTATGTCCGCCAGCATTTTGGCCACGGAACGCAACGTAGGTAACTTTCGGATAAATGTAATTCTCATAAAAAGGCCCAAGCTAACAACTCAGAGTGAATCAGTTTACACCAACTTAACAATTACTACTACTACTACTACTACTACTACTACTACTAACTACTACTACTACTACTACTACTAACTACTACTACTACTACTACTACTTTTCCTCCTACTACTACCACATTGCCGACGTCGCTTCTGCTTATGGTACTATTACTACAATAATGAATTTTAATCCGCTGATAATATTTAAACTGTTTTCTTCCGTCAAAGGGTATGTTACTCGAAATATTAGGAATTATTAAATTACACATTTTTTCGCATTGTAGGAAGCTTTCACACACAATTCATGCGCGCGCACGCGATTGTGTGTGTCTGCCTGTGTGAATATATATATATACATATGTATGCATGTATTACATATATGTACTTACAAGTCTTAATGTATATTTTGGCTCGATGTTTAAATCAATTTACGTGTGACTGTCAATGTATACGCGTCTATGCTTGCCGATATATATCTATGTATGTATGTATGTATGTATGTATGTATGTATGTATGTATGTATGTGTATATATATGTATATAAG
>NC_069005.1:25058760-25064907 GCF_001194135.2 Octopus bimaculoides | reverse complement strand
GGATGCAAGTTTTAGTTAAAATTAAAACTTGTAAAACTAAGCCTTTACATAATAAGGAAGGCCAGGAAATCTTTGCTATTTTAAGATGATTTCTACGAGGGTCGGGTGGGAAGAATAGCGAAGAACTCTTCGACGTCTCCATGGGTAGTTTATTAAACTGCGATGTCTTCTCTGGAGATATCGCAATACCAACTAAAAAAGAAATACCTGTACAACATTAAACTAATCGACGAGACGGAACATAAGAAGACAGTTCAACTGTTTAGCAGATAAGCTGACTATTAAATGTCTTGAAAAATTCCCCCAAAATTCCCGAGTATAAGCAAGCAAATACAATGCATGGCTGCATCACTCACAAGTACAATTACACAAACTCACTCAGAAGTTAAAATAATTTCATGATACAGCACGGGCAATTACTCAACAACTATAGAATGCTATGGCGCAGTTCCAGGCGCAGTTCCAGACTATTTCTCGTTTGTCAAAGACTCAATAAGGCTTACTAAAGTCAGAGAGAATTTTCAACAGTAAGTGTAGTGAACAGATACATGTTCACAGTACTTATACGCACAAACATATAAAAACATTGCCGCACCATGCACAATCACAACCACATAAGATATAATCGTAGAGAATTGGATATCAGCCAGAAACATTTTTTTTCATATCATTGATTTTTTAGGGGTTTTTTTCCCCCCTTTTCAAATATATCAAGAGCTTCAAATGTTTAAGTAAGAATGAATGGCGTCCCCGCAAAATACAGCCTATAGCATAATATTCTTCAGATACGGACTCGTGTATTTCGGAAGGTATTGAATGCAGTGGATTGTCTCTCCAAGCAAGAAACGTCAGATACTCACATCGTTGTTACTGCATTTTACTAATAAATCATTTATTTCTATTCAATAGTCTTTCTACCGTTTGTTACTACGAACCTACACACACACACACTTGCATTGGAATAACGTTTTTGATACAATCAAAATATTAAAAATCTAGCCCGTCAAAATATCGGCTCTTCAGATAGTAAAAATGGTATTCGGTAACGGTTATCAATATTATTTCCGGTTCACTTTCATATTGAAAATCTTTACAGCTTATTTATTTATTTATTTATTTATTGTTAACTTTGGACAGCTGTTCGTTTTCAACTTTGATTTTGAAAAGGGACACTCTTTTAGTATTTTAAATCTCTCTGCACAAATATCACAGTACGTTCATTACATATAGTATCCCTTACAGATGGATCTCCGATTTGCTGTTTATTTATTTCTGTCTCTTTTCATTCATTTTGTTCCTGTTTAGACGATGGCTTTTATTTCACTGCTTACATGACGTGCTGTAAATTCTTTTTTAAAATCCCTTCCCAGTTTTAAACTTCAAAATTTCACCTCGTCCAACAAAACCAAACGTCCCGCAACAAGGAGATTTCCTTATCTTCTTCCGTTTTATAGCTAAGTCTTGTTAATAGTTTTACTCAGATTTAATGATTGGTTTGGGGGATATTATTTTGAAGAATCTCAAGCATTGTGGTTTCTCGGATTATAACTACAAACGAGATGGTTTCATTTGTATCTTCCACTTCATTGTTAGTGTGTCGTCTTGGATTGAAAATTGATTTTTATTCAACTTTGATAATATTTATCAACTCTTCCTGCTATCTCTGTCTCCGAAGGAATCTTTTCAGTTCTTACAGACATCCCTATCATTGAGCAGAATTAATATCTATTGTCTATTAAGGCATTTACGTTCTGAGTTCAAATTCTGCCGAGGTCGACTTTGCCTTTCATCCTTTCGGGATCGATAAATTAAGTACCAGTTGCGTACTGGGGTCGATCTAATCGACTGGCCCTCCCTCCCCCAAAATGTCGGGCCTCGTGCCTAGAGTAGAAAAGAATATCTATTCTCTATTGTACATACACGTCTTGCCATATTACGTAGAATATTTCTTTTAGAAAAACCTAAAACATGTATATATATATATATATATATATATATATATATATATATATATATATATATGATGTATGTATTTGTATGTATTCATGTATGTGTGCATATGTGTGCATATGTGTATACATCTATGTACGTATGCGGGCACGTATGTATGTATACATGGTTGGATGAATTGATATATATATATATACCTTGGCGGGCCCTGCAGTGTCCAATATCTCCAACAGCACCTGTTCTTCATCTATCACTGTTTGGTGTCGATATGTCCGTTCTACAAAAGACAGAAGAGAAAACAAAAGTAAAAGATATTAAACGAAAGAGAAAGAGATGGAAGGCATATGGTCTCTTAATGTCGCCCCAAGAGCTGCTACAATATATAAGTATTAGCAACATATGCCGCGCGCCTTTAAATCCTGGATGAGTGTCTAAACCGCAATAGGTACGATATTTCTGTAATGAGATGAGATTGTGTGATAGGATAATGAGGCTGAGAACCCTTTTGTGAGGTAAGATTAATCTTACAAAGAAATGGTTCCTCTATCTGTTAAATGATCTTAGAGAGTTGATATAGAATTATTCCATTCGTTGCCACTCACAATCCCAGAAACTACTGTATATTATATTTCTCAAAACAAAAATCATAGAAACTCACATTAAATCTGTATAAAACTATTAAAGAGTCACAAATTATTGGTTTCAAATTTTGGGACAAGACCAGCGATTTCAGGCGAAGGGATAAAGTCAGTTCAACTGGTATTTAGTTTATCGACCTTAAAAGGATGAAAGGTAAAGTCGACCATGGCAGAATTTTTACTTAGAACATAAAGATGGACGAATGCTGATAGGCATTTTGCCCGTCGTGCCAACGGTTCTACCAACTCGCCGTCCTCTGAACGTTGTTGTTCCTGTTGCTGTTGATTAGCTCGAAGTCAGCCTTGATTAAGTAGACATGTGATCAAAACCGTTCCATTTGTAACCATCCATCGTTTTTCTACATGAGGGTCTCAATGAAAGGTAGGCAACAGATGGACTTTGTTAACCATTCTAAGATTAAATATGTATTCTATGTGTTGAGATGGGAAGTTTGTGCAGTAGATACATAGTTTACCCCCACTCCAAACCAACAATACAGAGTGTCCACAAAGTCTGGGTATATGGGGATTAACACATACTTTAAGAAATTATTATTTCTCATATTTAATTGTTAATGTTATGATTTTATTTACTCCATGTACCCAGACTTTGTGGACACCCTGTATATATATACAGGGTGTCCACAAAGTCTGGGTACATGGGGATTAACACATACTTTAAGAAATTATTATTTCTTATATTTAATTGTTTATGCTATGATTTTTATTGACCCCATGTACCCAGATTTTATGGACACCCTGTACAGTGCAATGCGTGTGTGATTAAATTATATACCAATTTCTTTGCTTTCAGTGATATTTAAATCGGATAGCACTATGACAAATTTGTCAGTGCGTGGAGACCGAAAGAATTCCCAGTTGAGCCGCAGCGTCATTCATGAAGCTCACAGAGATCTGGAGACCAAGCATCAGAGGAACGCCGATGCGCAGACAATCGCTATGAAGCTGTGTGCCAGTTGCGAGTAATAGCACCACATCGATCCAAAGGCCGCTGTGAGGCTCGGACGCGGTCATGTTACCTTTCAGCTCATTTCGCCTTAGTGATTCAGAGATAAAGCGGTATATCAAAAGCTGTTTGGTGTGATGACGGAAAATGTCAGTAGAAGCTCTAGTTAGTGAGGTACGAGAAAGCGATCTCCTGTCAAACATTTCTAATTTATTACTTTAGATTCGAAACACACTAAACAGTGTTACACCATTAACTAGCAATAGTTAGTCTTTGTTCAGCTGGTGGCTAAATCTCGACATTTTGTTATCTGATCTAACGCATCAAAAAGAGTAAATGAGAAATATATTTACTTATGCATGTGTATATACGCAGGCACACACACACACACACACACATACAGAGGCAATTTGTGTTTATCTATATAAAAACGTGTGTGTGTGTGTGTGTGTGTGTGTGTGTGTGTGTGTGTGTGTGTGTGTGTGTGTGTGTGTGTGTGTGTGTGTGTGTGTATTAAGTGGGTCTGAAAAAAAGTGACGGGAACAACAACAAAAAAACAACAAAAAGAACCAGTTGGTGTTTGAGAAACGAAAGACAAACAAACAATTCTGAGTGAAGATTGAATTATAAACACAGAGAGGAAGATATATATGTGTGTGCGTTTGTGTGCGTGTGTGCATTTGTGTGTGTGTGTGTATGTGTGTATATATATATAGAGGGAGAGAGAGAGAGAGAGAGAGAGAGAGAGAGAGAGAGAGAGAGAGAGAGAGAGAGATCCATACATACATACTTACATACATACATACGTACGTACATACATACATACATACATAAAGACGTATGTATATACAAAAGGGATTAGTACGCTGGTGAATAACGGATATGATATGGAAAGGGTAGGGACGGGGAAGGAAAGAAAGAAAGAAGAAGAAAAAGAAGAAAGAAAGAAGAAGAAAAAGAAGAAAGAAAGAAAGAAAAAGAAGAAAGAGAACAACAACAACAACAACCACAGACAATCCGAATGGCGTTGACAATTCATTACATTATCTTTCAGTGAAAGATAATGAAACACTCAACTAATTAGATGTGATTAATTATTATTTGTGTGTCTAAGTGTGTGTAGGATTTATAATTGCATCCACTGCCCAGAAGACACACACACACACCACTATATCATTATTGAAGAAAACTGGTGGCGGTCCTGTCAAACCTGCTGAGAAATGGACTGTGCCGCATCAAAACTTACCCCTACGACTCTACTGAGAATTGAACGCCTGTTAATTATGAAATGACAATGCGTGAAACGATTCTCCCCAACCAATACACTTAGAGTAATAGTGATGAAATATCCGTTTCTACTCTAGGCATAAGGCCTGAAATTTTGGGGAAGGTGGGGCAGTCGATTGGATGGACTTCAGTACGCAACTGGTACTTACTTTATCGAACTCGAAAGGATGAAAGGCAAAGTAGACCGCGGTGGAATTTGAACTTAGAACGTAAAGACAGACGAAATGCCGCTAAGTATTTAGCCCGGCGCGCTACCGATTCTGCCAGCTCGCTACTTATGTATCGTATGTATATCGGAAGTGTTTTCTTTCCATATTGAATATTTCTGTCAAACTGTGGATCTAAGATGTCCAACGGAATTGAAGTAAATCGTATAAACACCATTTTGGTATTCTTTTTTTAAAAAGTGACCTGAACGGTGGGGTCGGGAAAAGAGGTTAATTGAGTGCGTATGTGTGTGGGTGAGTATGGGTGAGTGGGTTTGAGTATGTTCGTGTGAGACTGTGCACGCGTGGGTGTGTGCGTATGTGTGTGTCTCTGTGTTTGCCAGTGTGTGTGTACGCGTGTGTGACTGTGTGTGTGCACGTGCGTTTGTGTGTGTGTCTCTATGTGCGAGCGTGTGCGTGTATGTGCGTGCGTGTGTTTGTGTGTGAACGTATGTGTGTGTGCAGATATATCTTCTTAGGTTATAGAACACAGAGCGTTCACTGCAGAGATACAGGAGAAAGTAGAGGTACGAGAAACGAGAAGCTACTGCAACATGTGAGGCATCTCGTACTTGGACCACATCACAAACAGGTCCGAAAAAAGAAACCAGCCAGCATCACATTGACGATCTTGGAGAACTTTTCACAAAGGTGAAGAAAAGAAAAGACAGCTGAGACAGTGTTCACGTAGAGCAAGACTTTATGACTTTGCAAAGACCATTGTCTAAGGAACATGTAATGAATAAAAGGAGAGGTGCAAGTGGAATATACAGATGGCCAATAACAAAGAACGAACAGACAAAACGTTAGCGTAGACCTAAGCACTGGCACCCAACCGCGGCAGGTGGGAAAAATTGATGTGCAATATGTCCTCATGGTAAACCTACGACTCCATCAGAGGTTGGGAGACGGGGCTCAAGCAAGCAAGTGAAAAACAAGCATCTTTGTTTTGAAGACGAAAGGTGTTTCTTCCACCAGGATAATGCTCGGCCACATACAGCGAGGATGACATTCCAAAGGCTGGAACAGTTTGAATGGGAAACGATTCCCCCACCCACCATATTCGCCGGACATTGCCCCCATCTGATGATCATCTATT
>NC_069005.1:25056612-25058313 GCF_001194135.2 Octopus bimaculoides | reverse complement strand
GGCTATGTTAGAAGACACTTGCCCATGATACCACACAGTGAGACTGAACCAGGTACCAAGTGGCTGCGAAGCAAATTTCTTACCACACCCCCACACCTGCGGTTATATTATTATATATGGGGAAGTGCTATATACGTATTTGCGTATAATACAATCCGTATATGTGGCTGTATGCTTACCGCGTTCATGTGTGGTATTTTTTTTTTTCAAATATGCGTATGAATGTATATTTGTATTTATGTTCTATGTACATATGCATATACGTGTAACTGTAAATGTATATGTATAATATGCGTGTGTTCATGTATGTGTGTGTGTGTGTGTGTGTGTGCGTACGCTCGTGCGGTTGTGAATGTAGTGCACGTGCATATCAATTATAATTGTTATATGTGTGTATTTGGTACACATATGCTTTGAATTTAAGTACGAGCGCTTAAGAGTGGTAATATAAGGTGGTTATGGCTATGAAGAGAGCGTAAAAGACTGGTGGGGAGTGTGGGGAACAAATGGGATATAACTTAAGTTATCCAGGCTGGATAGGTGGAGCGTTCGGTGTGGTGTCATGGTTTAAATTCCGCAGTTTAGATTGCAATATTTGGGAACCAGGAGAGGAAGTCTCTTCCCTGATGTTCAAGATGTTCTCAATTGAGATTAGAATATCTAGCTTCTCTGTGATATATAAATATAGACAAGGCGACCGGTCTGAGAAATGAGCTCCGCGTGTAGGAGCAGTTGCTGCAGCAAGTGTTGCTGGCCATTTTCCACGGCAACGCCATCGTGGTCAACATCGCGGTGCGCGGCTGAGTACATCAGTTTATCCAGGATGTGTGCCCATCGCCCTGCTCCCACGAACATATACTGCTTTATCCCCCTTTTTACTTTCTTTTTCTTTTTTATCTTACTTTTTTTTTTCTTTTTCCTTATAGTTAAATGTTATAATTTGAGAATAAAATGTAGAATTATTGACGGGATATGAACTCTGAACGAAAGCCTCACTAAAGTAAAAGGGAAAATAATAAAACGTAAAATAAAAATAATAATAATGCTTGTTTGAACTCATAATGGTACTTCCAATAACGCACAGCAGAATCTAATATTAACACATGAGTATGATACATAAAACCATTCAATCTATGAGTGTCACATCAGCGAACCCTTTCAAAGGAAGGAAAACAAGCGTCATTATGCATAGCTTCTTTGCATAGTACACATTATGCACCAGTCACCGAATTTTCGAAACAGCTGTATAGACTTTTCACTGACTAAATTTTTTCCCTTGTTAATTATATTTATGTGTAACATTTTTATAAATGACTCGATGCCATATAACTTGCCCATCTGTTATCCTTTTATTAATTCCTACTCGATCTATGCGTTTTTGTTTTGTTTTTTTTTTAAGAAAGAAAAGTACTGGGGTCGATTCTTTTGACTAAAACATCTTCAGGGCGGTGCCCCAGCATGGCCGCAGTCTAATGACTGAAACAAGTAAAAGATAAACGAGAAGAGTAGCTCTGCTTTCACAGGGCTATTTCCCCATGATTAGGTTGATGGGTTTAAGAATTAGAACCAGTTCAAGATCCGGTCCGACGCTTATCTATTCTACACCTTTCTTGGCACCTTCCCACACATTATGTAAGTGTGTGTGTGTGTGTGTGTGTGTGTGTGTGTGTGTGTGTGTGTGTGTGTGTGTGTGTGTGTGTG
>NC_069005.1:25052978-25053850 GCF_001194135.2 Octopus bimaculoides | reverse complement strand
TGTGTGTGTGTGTGTGTGTGTGTGTGTGTGTGTATGTATATAGGAATTTGAAGAAATGCTACAATACTCTATTACTAGTCTTGTGGAAATTTAGCAAACACCTAGATAATTGGGAAGGTAACAACAAGGGCCAAAATTGATTATTGCATTCCCTCACCGCTTTGTACAAAGCTGAACCACGAATTCATCGAGTTACTTCCACGATTCTTACAAACGCACAACCTTTTGGATTATATATCGGAATGCTTAAGGGAACTTTCAAAAGCCAAAAACAAAACAAATATAATAATAGCATTGTCGAGTCATTTAAAATATAATAGATTTGGTATGTTCCAAATAGCATGGGCTGTACAGAGCGTCAATAAAATATCCTAGTAACAGCGTGATTTGCAGTGTGGAAAAATACTGCAACCTCGCCAAAAGAGCAAACACATCAAATAACAAACCTGAATATATTTATTACTAAGTATCTCTACGAAAATAAATACTGCCTAACGTGTTTGATTGGGCCACCAGATATAAAGATTTAACTGGAATTCTGCAGGTTAATATCCCGTAATAATTTAAATAGAAGCAGTATAAACGCTAATAAAACCAAAGTTATGAAATATTCAATATGCCAACTGCTTTGCCTGAGAATCGTCCATGGCTTTATGGTGAAGCTCTGAATAACGGAATGTTTTAAGCTGGAACTGTAACAAAAATGTTAAACATCTTCCTTTGCTATGGCACTGAGTTCGTTTATTTTGTTCGTAAGACATAACGTGTAATAAAACTTGTGAACACACATTGCCCGTACTCACGAACACACGCGTTTGTGCTTGTGCGTGTGTGTGTGTGTGTGTGTGTGTGTGTGTGTGTGTGTGTGTGTG
>NC_069005.1:25051664-25052321 GCF_001194135.2 Octopus bimaculoides | reverse complement strand
GAAGTAGAGAAATTTGAAAAGACAACACGAAACCGGTTATTTCTCAAAATACAATGTTTATATACCAAAAAGATTTTATAACATTTTTATAACATTTTTCTTACATTTTTCTGACATAATTTAAATATATACTTTAACCATGTAACACAAACCTTCTGTAGTTTTTTCACTCTTATTATCTTTTATATATATATATATATATATATACATATATATACTAATATATATATACATACATACACGCATACATATGTGTATGCGTTTGTGTGTGTGTGTGTGTGTGTCTTTGTGTCTGAGCCTGTCCCCCACCGCCGCTTGACAACAGTGCTGGTGTGTTTACGTCCTCGTAAAAAAACAGCTGATACTGGCCACAATGATGTAACATCATTAGCAACAGTAGTGGCACAATAGTGGCACATAAGTTGAAAGAGCAGCGGCATAGCTGTAGCAATGGCAACAACGGCAACAGTAGCAGCAGCAACAGCAGCAGCAGCAGCAGCAGCTATATACAAAGTAAGTGGCCGTCGTGTGGTTCATACGGATAAATCCAGCTGATGTTTTCATCAAATAGAATCGTTGAAATATGTTGGGTAAACGATATTCTTGTTTATGTTTATCTTGTTTTATTTAGTTTCTTTCCTACCCACCCCCACCCCC
>NC_069005.1:25048652-25051048 GCF_001194135.2 Octopus bimaculoides | reverse complement strand
ATATATATATATATATATATATATATATATACTGTAATATCATTTAGTACGCGCCCCCACTTCTTGCTAAATGATTAGTCTAACATAGGTAAAACAATGTTCTGTTTAATAGATATGTACTTCCACACTAGTCATGGGTTTAAGAAATTGTTCAACAAGCGTAACCTTAAAGTGGGTTTTAGCTGTACCAGGGGCATGAAGCAAATTATATGAGCTGCTGAGACTAGTCACTTTACATGCCCTCTGAATAGATCCTGAAATACAAATGTCATTGTATATGTTGCAAAGGTTAAAACCCATATACCCGAAACTTGGCACCAACTCGAAACACTAAAATTGTTCAAACGCTCTTCAGAATAAGAGCGTAGAATCTCAACTCTTTCTTCCAGAACATTGATAAACAAAGCTTTCGAATTATATCTTGTCTTTGATAGAAAAGTCTTTGAACAACTGTATCAACTGTAGGATTGCTGAAAACTTTATATTCAATATATATAATGTGAATGGTAGTAGAAGATGTGGCCTATGCATAACTGAAAAAAAAAGGAGTAATTCTGCAAATCTCGTTGGAACCAAGGATTTAATTAAAAGCCAATTTAGAAGCTTCAGTAAATGTAAACCCACCGATAAGTTCACAGTCCACAACTGGATACAACTATCCTAAATCAGAAAGTGAATCCATGCAGATGTAGTCAACGATGGCTAAAATACAGAATTCCCATTAATATTTTAATTAAATTCTTTTCTTTTTCCTCGTTTTTATTTATCATTTATTTTGCGTCCTCCCTCTATTTTGAAATAAGATGCTATTATTAAGCTATAATTTAGACACTCTGTACAGAGCTAAATTCTTATTAATTTTTTTTCCTTTTAATTTTCTCAGTAAATATTTAAATTTTAACATATCACCATATTAAAAGTTAACAAATCACCTATGAAGGAAGAGTAATTTATACACGATCTCCCCATAACCACATTTTTTAGTTCACGATATAACAAATAGTAGAAAAAAATTCCCCAAAACAAATTACTTTGTTGAGTAATATATGCAGTAACATAAGTGCACAACTACTTGGAGTATCTTTGAAACTAGTAGTAAAATGAATTGACAGATTTCTATAATCGTATAATATATATAAATTAATTCTGTATTCATTATATATGCAATATAACTATGTTTATTTGTGTGTGGAATTTGAACTCAGAACGTAACGGCAGACGAAATACCGCTAAACATTTCGCCCGGTGTGCTAACGTTTCTGCCAGCTCGCCGCCTTAATGACTGAAAATATTGGCTTCAAGTTTTTGCACAAAGCCAGCAGTTTCGAGGGTGGGGTTAAGTCAATTATATCGAACCAGTACTCAACTGGTACTTATTTTATTGACTCTGAAAGGATGAAGTCGACCTCGGCGGACTTTGAAATGTAAAGGCGGACGAAACGCCGCAAAGCATTTTACCCGGCGAGCTAACGATTCTGCCAGCTCACTGCCCTAGTGGCTGAAAATATTGTCGTTTACATCAAACCCAGTACTTGACTGATCAACCTTGATCGAGCAGACTTATGATAAAACCCATTCCAATTGTGACCATCTCGTTCTCTTAGAAGTTGCAAGTATTCTGTCACGCAATATCCTCTTTTTTAACAAAGCGATATGTGATTTGAGAAAGATTTGGTTGTTGTTTCTCGCAAGGCCGCGTCGTTGAAAATGCCACTGGTCAAATTGAAATTGCACACCTAAATAGTGAATCGCACCATAACCCTTTGACTTGACGAACTCACAGGATTTGAACTCAGATAATAAAAAAAATATAAATAAAATAGCAATGATTTGAACTCGTTATATTGTTTCGAAATTCTCAGATAGAAAAAAAATTGCAGTTACTTACCCTGCGATGAATCGTACTCCCATATAAAACGCTTGGTCAAGAATCGAACCACAAGGGCTGGAAGAGAAATAGAAAGGGCATTTTAATTGCATGAATCTGCAGTTTTTATTGTTGTTGTTGTTGTAAAATAGCTGCAACGGCTGACGCTTCTAACTCGCCACGTAAATACAGTTGATTTAGCGGAAGAATTAACGAATATGGTACAGTAGTCTCACTACCATCACCATCACCATCACCATCACTATTACTACTACTAACAACAATAATCATTTCTATTAAAGGCACAAGGCCTGAAATTTAAGGGAGCGTGACGCCAGTGTGTAACTGGTACTTAATTTATCGACTCCGAAAAGAAGAAAGGCAAAATCGACCCCCTGCGGAATTTGAACTCAGAACGTAGCGACGGACGAAATACCGTTAGGCATTTCGTCCGGCGTGCTAACGATTCCGTTTGGTCGACGCCTTACAGACAATAATAATAACAATGGTTTCAAATTTTAGCACAAGG
>NC_069005.1:25043557-25044307 GCF_001194135.2 Octopus bimaculoides | reverse complement strand
TGTGTGTGTGTGTGTGTGTGTGTGTGTGTGTGTGTGTGTAATTCATTCATTTATTTGTAGTTGCGGTATGGAGCAAATTTTGGATGACTTTTAAATGCAAGTTATGTCTTTTTTAATAAACATAGAATTTCAACGTTACTATGGAAAGAAAACAGGATGGTCATATTTCAGAGTTTGCCTCTCTCTGTAGACAGAAAAAAACGGGTTCGAATTCTTGCGTTCGTAGACCGTTATCAGAAAATGAATACAATTACTCTCAGGGAGAATAAATACCATCAAATTGGTCAAATACTTGCGCTAAAGGATGGGTCAAGTGATAATTATGTTGGTATATTATGCCTACATATACATCTATGTATATGCATGTATGTATGTATATGTGTATGTATGTATGTATGTATGTATGTATAAATTGGTGGCACTCCGTCGGTTACGATGACGAGGGTTTCAGTGGATCCGATCAAACGGAACAGCCTGCTCGTGAAATTTAACGTGCAAGTGGCTGGGCACTCCACAGACACGTGTACCCTTAACGTAGTTCTCGGGGAGATTCAGCGTGACACAGTGTGACAAGGCTGGCCCTTTGAAATACAGACACAACAGAAACAGGAAGAAAGAGTGAGAGAAAGTTGTGGTGAAAGAGTACAGCAGGGTTCGCCACCATCCCCTGCCGGAGCCTCGTGGGGCTTTAGGTGTTTTCGCTCAATAATCACTCACAACGCCCGGCCTGGGAATCGAAACCACGATCCT
>NC_069005.1:25041336-25042234 GCF_001194135.2 Octopus bimaculoides | reverse complement strand
GAATTCTGTGGATAAGCAAAAGCACAGATGGTATAATGGAACGCGAACATATTTAAATACATGGCCGCCTTTCAAAAATGCAAATAGATGGAATATGTAAGGAAACAACGTATAGAGATATAAAGAACAGACAGACAGACAGACAGACAGACAGACAGACAGACAGACAGAGATAAACAAGAATACAAATTGGGTGTGTGTGAGGGGCGTCTTTGTGCCTGTACTTCAGATCGGTGGTACCTGCGCCGGAAAACTGCATTGTCTACAATTTCATCCTTTGTAACCAACTACTTGACAGAGGTGGAAATCAAAACTGTCCCTCGCCTTCCCTACACTCCAGACTTTACTTCCTATGACTTTTGGTTTGTTCCCTAAGCTGAAGGAGAATCTCAGGGGTAGTTGTTTTGAAGATGAAGGAGGCTGTAACAAGGGGCCTGGACACCTTTACTTTAGAGGACTTCCATGGTGCCTTCACGAACTGGCTGGAATTCTACAAGAGCATTGAAGTCGGTGGACCCTAATTTTGAAGATTAGACTTTTGTACTTCTTTGAAATTAATGAATGTCTCTCTTGAAAAAATCTCGAAGCTCCTTGAATGCACCTCGTACTTTCATAAAATTACACATTTCCTCTCCATCAAATACCCCTACGTTTTACCAAGTAGGAGCCATCGAAAGATAGAAAGGACTTTCTGGCGATCATAATGATGTGGCAGGTAGTATACCTGCTGTGGAGGCGCAATGGCCCAGTGGTTAGGGCAGCAGACTCGCGGTCATAGGATCGCGGTTTCGATTCCCAGACCGGGCGTTGTGTGTGTTTATTGAGAGAAAACACCTAAAGCTCCACGAGGCTCCGGCAGGGGATGGTGGCGAACTCTGCTGTACTCTTCCACCACAAC
>NC_069005.1:25037090-25041326 GCF_001194135.2 Octopus bimaculoides | reverse complement strand
ACATGTCTGTGGAGTGCTCGGCCACTTGCACGTTAATTTCACGAGCAGGCTGTTCCGTTGATCGGATCAACTAGACCCCTCGATGTCGTAAGTGACGGAGTGCCAACTACAAGTATATCTGCAGCCAAACTATAAAACTTTTGTTTAAAAGGTTTCAGAGATGGAAAAGTGAAATTCGATGAAATTCGATGAGGTCAATTTGTATGAAATTGCAGTCACGTTTGTCGCGTAATACAATCCGTCACTACAAAGTTGTCCTTCCACTGGGGAATGTTGGAAGATTGCATAATTTTCACATTAATTGCATCAGGAATTATTTTGCTGAGTAATTCACTCTTAATTAGGTGAATCTGCATTTAGAGTCAGGGAGAAGAAGTTACATTTATAGTCTCTTAAAGTAAGCCAGTGGGGGTGGTATCTGGCAGCTAAACATTTGATATCATAATCTAATTTAATGACCGAGGTTAGCAGATTTGCTTCTTTATCAATGCAGTAGTACATGTTAGGGTTAGTTTTCTGCTAAGAGGCTGTAATGTTACTGGAAATGAGTTGTTTATTCAGGTGATTCTTAACCTCATAAATGCTTTTAGTCTTATCTGAAGGAATATGTAATTTTCTAGAGTTACGGAAATGCCTCAGCTCTTTCATCAAAAATGCTTTGGAAAGTGTTTAAGTAAATTCTGAACTGAAAGTTTTCAGTCATGTTCAGGATGTATCAAAAGCTTCGAGTCCCATGTGTGGAGGTAAGGCCGGCACTAGGAACTTCAGGGTCCAATTCGAGAATTGTTAGTGCGACCCTCTACGCTACAAAAGCTGAAGATTGATGTTTTATGCTTCGTTTAATACGCCAGTCCCAGCCGAATAGCGTCGAGAGCTTTAGACTCCACAATGATATACTAAAAATTCATCATAACGTCCTCCGCATGAGCGTCGTGTGCGCATCACCCTCACATGGGGCGAGGGCCCAATTTGAACAAATCTGTCTAATTGGCTTAAAACCGGTCCTGGTGGGAGGAATTTTTTTTTTTGTCGCTAATCCGAATATCCTATCGAAGATTTCTTCATGCGATTCAATTTCCAAGAAGTTTGCTTTCCAGCGCATGCGCTTAATCAGATGCTCTGAGTGATCTTATTTATTTATTTATTTCCAATAAGCTTCTTCACTTAAACGTTCTTTGTTAAAACAGGAATATTTTTCATTAGGTATAATACAAGATATTCTTGAATCTGTCCACTTGATGATATTCTAAATGTTTTTTACTGAACTCAAGTCTGTCTTCCGCCGGCTTTTAAATGCAGTTCACTGTATCATCCTCCTGCGCCGCTTTTATCTTTCGCTTTTGTACATTTTCAACTCTTTGCTCATAACTTTCTGCTGTCACATTAACATCCGCCCCCTTTACACATTTCACTTGTAGGCTTCACCCTTGTACATCGGAAGATTTTACTCTACGTGCTCTGTTTACATATTCCACTTTTCTTAACAAAATGGTTTATATATGTCATCCTTGTGCTTCTTATGTAGACCTCGTTTTTACATAAACCACCTTTTAATATAAGCTCCTACTCTTCTATGACATTTACTAAAATATACATGATCGTTTCAATTATGATACTTCATATACATAACATTCTTGGGTTGGGCATGCAAAGTGATGTCCTGCCTAACGCTTCAATAGATCGGTTTTAAAGGCCAGTATATTATTTCATTATATGGAATATGTTAGTAGAGGGGAAGAGTGACTAGGATGCTTTCATTTGCTAAGTCAAACAGGCAGCAGTATCCTGTCAGTTCAGAAATAATCCTTTCTACTCTAGGCACAAGGCCTGAAATTTGGGGGGAGAAGACTAGTCGGTTACATCGATCTCAGTTTTTCACTGGTACTTAATTTATCAACCCCGAAAGAATGAAAGGCAAAGTAGACCACGGTAGAATTTGAATTCAGAACGTAAATATAATTAATGATTTTCTTATCATTACTTCGGTATGAATGGTGAAGTCTGTGCTTCGCTGATGAGTTCATAACAAGATTTAAACATGTATTCAGAGTTGTCTCCCATAATTGTACAAACAAAATAATATTAGCTATTATTATTATTTCTAATTACACTTTTTAAACTTGCCTGCCATAAATAAATTAATACTTCCTTAACAAACTTATATAGCTGTTGAATAAACTTCCGTGTCAGCGAAACGGTTTCAATATCCAATTGAAACTTATCCGTTTCCGTTATATGTCGCCAAAGAGTCTGAGAAACTCCACGCTATCTTATAGCCATGCAGCATAAATCTCTGCTTTGCTACTAACCAAACGACCTCAACTCAAAATTATTATTTTATTCCTTGACTATACACTCATCGTGTTTACATAAATATGCTTGTATTTCTTCCTCGATCCCTTTCCGGATATACTTGCATTATTTCATACACAGGTTGTGCCGGAAATAAAGCAAAAATAAGCGTAATTTTTTGTTTCATTAACTGACATGGGTCGTTCAAATTGCACATATTGGTGGAGTAACTAACTCTTCCTGTTCTTCATTGCAGGCGAATGATGGCTTCTAAGAAGTAACGTGCCATCATTGAGTTTTTGGTGAAAGAGGGGCGCAAATTGACCGACATCTACAGAAGGCTACAGGTCGTTCGCGGTGATAACACCGGTAACAAGAGCAATGTGTACAGATGGATAAAGAAGAGTAAAGAAAGGGAAATCTGCATTGAAGACAAATCATGCCGTAAGAGACTATAATCTGTAACCACTGGCACGAATCGCCAGCGAGTGAGAAAATTGATTCATGCGGATAGATGTATCACAATCCGTGCGTTTGCTGTATGACTGGATAGTGGTCACAATAATTGCAGAAGATAGCGGGAGACTTTGCAAATCGGAAAGTTTGTGCAAAGGGAGAGCTTCGGATGTTGACACCCGATCTGAAGGAGTTCAGGGTAGAAAGATACCCCACTTACACGTGAATGTTCTGTTCGAACGAATTATACAGCAATAGATACCAAGACAGAAACTCCCATATTGGCTTTTGGTGCAAAATGCACTCTTCTTTATATCACTAGCGAGGAGATAAATCCCCCGTTATCTCCAGCGTCGAGACTACCTTGGTCTCGTCAATGATGGACGCTCGACCGCTAGAGATAGCAGTGACTCGTCTGTCCTTGTTTGTTCCCTCTATATTTAGCCCCCTGTGGGCAATAAAGAAATACATATAGAGTTCCAGGCAAGGTACCCTACGTTATTGACTGGGATCGATGGTAACGATCAATCCCTTTTCTAAACTTGCTCCCCTTGTGTTTCAAACCCTAAAACAATTATTGTTATTATGGCGGCGAGTTGACAGAATCGTTAGCGCGTCGAACAAAATGCTTAGCGACATTTCTTCCGGCTCTTCAAGTTCCGAGTTAAAATCCCACTGAAGTCAATTTTGCCTTTCATCCTTTCCAGGTCGATAAAATAAAATACAAGTCAACAACTGGGTTCCCTGTAATTGACAAACATCCTTCCCCAAATTTCTGGCCTTTGTGCCGTGCCCTATATTAGAAACAGTTTATGTTATTAGCGGCGAGCTGAGAGGATAACGGAGAATCGGAAAATACCTTGCAGTATTTTTCCTGGTTCTTTACAGTCTGAGTCCAAATCCCACCGAGAGATCGACTTTTCCTTTTATCCCTCCGGGGGTCGATTAAATATAGCACCAGCCAACATTGAGGTCAATTGTATCTACTAACCCCAAACTCCTAAAAAAAAATGCTGGCCTCCTGTCTAAATTAGAAATAATGTTTATCGTTTTATTATTGTTGTTGTTGATATTTATAGTCACCCATCCGCTTGCCCTTCTGTTGTAGGCGTTAAGGAATTACCCTAAGAATGTTTAATGCATTAACATTGATCGGGGGTATAAACACAAGTTGTGGATAATTGCGAAAGATGCTTCGTAATTCAAGACGAAACAACGGAAGTAAAGAATTTATTGCGAAACTTGGCTAAGATTAGTTTGCTGTCGAAATATTATGATATTAAAAACTGGCGTAACCTGAAATATTTTGGCGCACGAAGTGACATCAATTAAACAAGCATCGTTAATATTATCAGACACTATCAACTTGCTTGAAATGTTCCACAAGAGGTGGGTGGGAGTCAGGTTACTGTTACAGACATTTGTAAGGTTTGGAAATAAAAGTCATTAAATAAAAATGGCCGCCTTTATTAGAACTATATATATATA
>NC_069005.1:25033393-25034361 GCF_001194135.2 Octopus bimaculoides | reverse complement strand
TCTGTCTATCTGTCTGTCTGTCTGTCTGTTTGCCTGTGTCTGTTTGCCTGCCTACCTACCTATCTACATCTCCCTCTCTATCTTCCTATCTTCCCTTCTATCTCTCTCTCATTCTCTTTCATTATGTTACCTCATAAAACAGCCGCATAGAATCATTTCTCCTCCAGTTTCACACCTTCATTACATGTCGTGTTAATTATCTAATTAATGAAATTTAACCGAATTCTTCACCCTGGCTATTCTCACAAACAAGCGATGTTTCCTTTCGTTGATCAGTGTATAATTAATACCATCGTCTGCGGTGGAAACCGAAGCAACAGGTAAGTTGCAGCAAGCCAAGCTAGGGATCAGCTTCAATACTTAACTAAAGCCATAATATTTTAATTAATACACCTAACATTACCGAGCCGAGACGTGGCCAGCTGGCTGAATCGTTAGCACGCCGGGCGAAAATGCTCAGCGGTATTTCGTCTGCCGTTACATTCTGAGTTCAAAGTCCGCCGAGGTTAACTTTGCCTTTTATCCTTTTGGGGTTGATAAAATAAGTACCAGTTACGCACTGGTGTCGATGTAAACGACTTACCCCTCCTCTAAAATAACTGGCCTACTGAAGAGAGAGAGATAGAGACAGACAAACATACAGACAGACAGACACATTGGTAGATAGAGAGATGACCAACGGGTGTATATGGTGACTGACTTGAATAACACAATGATGTCTGGCTAGATAGATAGATAGATTGTCTACATCAGTGGTTGAGAACCGCTGATGTACAAACATGTACTGTATATATATATATATATATATATAGAGAGAGAGAGAGAGAGAGAGAGTGTGTGTGTGTGTGTGTGTGAGAGAGAGAGAGAGAGTATATACATTTAGACACAGTACGAAGGCGATGTCTGGATAAGTAATCTTGGTATATAGACGTGTATATATATATATATATATACTAGCAGAAATACCC
>NC_069005.1:25030002-25031233 GCF_001194135.2 Octopus bimaculoides | reverse complement strand
AGAGAGGTTATGAGGTGTAATGGTGTCAATAAGACCCAAAGGTGTCAGGTAATGCTGAGAAAGTGCTATGGATAGACCATAGTTAAGCTCCAGGTTCGGTGATTTTGCGAATACACAACAAGTGTACGAAAGGTGCTGAAAAGTTCCTGGGTAAAAGAAAATACAGAAGGAACAGTTAATTATGATTTTATTCAACATATGCCCCTCTCAGATTCACACACTTATTGGTGTAGTCCTTCAGTTTTTCTAACCCCAGTTTAAAAAATACTCTTAAAATTGGGCCTCGGAGCAGGCCTTTCCGAATCCCTTAAAGCCAGGAACTTTCCAGTAACCCACCCACCCCGTGTGTGTGTGTGGGGGGGGTGTTAAATGAACTGTTTTGTCTGATATTTGGATAATAGATAGACATTCGGTTCGAAGAGTAAAATAATTGTTTAAACCAGTTTCGATACCGGTTCTCTGATGTCGAATCATTTCTGTTACAAATTCCCAAAACATAGCCGACTGAACCACAATCCCTAACTTCCAACCTAGAATTCTTCAAGGTCGATGTTGTATATAGATTGTGAACATTCTTTGAAATCTGCCACTTCAGAGATATTATTTTATTTCTTCCTTCCGTAAGAGTAATGGTAAAAATGTGTACCGAAGCCCATTAACATGATGTGGATGCTGTATTTGGGGTGGAGTCGAGGTGATATGTGGGTGGTGGGTAGAGCAAGCACTACGGGTGTTGGCGGCGTTGGTGGTGGTGGTGGTGGTGGTGGTGCGGAGGAGGGGGAGGAGAAGAGGCATGGGAAGGTGTGGTGGGCAAGGAAAGACGGATCTGGTCTCTGTGCTGAAAACCTCTCAAGGAATTACTGACATTCCGCTGTGTGTTTTGAGAAACTCCCTGAGAATAAACACACCACCACAACAGTTTTTATATACACGCGCACAAACACACAGAGACATATACGTACATATACACAGACGAATACACATACACACACACACAGAGTAACAAGCATATTCATGTATATACGTATGATTATAATACACATATATACATACATATATACATACATACATTATATACATACATATATACGTACATATACACAGACAAGCAGACACACACACACAGTAACAAGCATATTCATATATACACGTATAATTATAATATATATATATATATATATATATACATTGTATATATATATATATATATATATACATTATAAATACATAC
>NC_069005.1:25027828-25028609 GCF_001194135.2 Octopus bimaculoides | reverse complement strand
TCTCTCTCTCTCTCTCTCTCTTTCTCTCTCTCTCTTTCTCTTTCTCTCTCTCTCTCTCTTTCTCTCTCTTGCTTTTCTTTCTCTCTCACTTTTTCTTTCACTTTCTCTTACTCCCTCTCTTTCTTTCTCTCTCTGTCTCTTTTCTCTCTCTTTTTTCTTTCTTTCTTTCTCTCTCTCTCTCTTTCTCTCGACCCCCATCCCTCTCTCGCTTAGAAGATAAATGTTCCCGAAAGATATACTCCCCTCCAAACCATTTCTCTTCTGTGACGTTTAATACATAATTACACGACCAGAGTTTAACTCAGATACTTTACCCTAAGAGTTACGATTATCACAGAGTTATCGTAATTCT
This sequence comes from Octopus bimaculoides, assembly GCF_001194135.2. NCBI lineage: Eukaryota > Metazoa > Mollusca > Cephalopoda > Octopoda > Octopodidae > Octopus > Octopus bimaculoides. The sequence continues at coordinate 25,028,257 of NC_069005.1, read as the reverse complement.
ATCATATCTGATAACAGAGTTATCATAACTGACACCAGCCTCATAGTTACACAAGCAATACTATTTTTGCAGTGTTATCATTACTAAGACCGTTAATGACACAATATAATATATCTGATACCGTTTTGATGGTTGTATTATAAGAGATACCTTTATCAAAAATGGCACCATTGAGATAATTCTACGATAAAACAATACCACTGAAGCAGAGCTATGTTGCTTTTCACCAATATAAACATGCTAAAGTCAGTCAGGTGTAGAGAGAAAATACAACGAAAAAAATTGGCTAATTAATTTTCCAGGTGTCTGTTTAAGCAGATGGTATATGTGTGTGTGGGGAGGGTTGGCTTTTTTGTGTATGTAGGTATCTAGGTGTATAGACTTGACTGCTGCTTCGTGTGTGTGTGTGTGTGTGTGTGTGTGTGTGTG
>NC_069005.1:25026396-25027342 GCF_001194135.2 Octopus bimaculoides | reverse complement strand
TATATATATATATATATATATATATATATATGCATGTGTACACACACACTCGAATATTAAATGTTACAAGGGAAATATTGTCAGGGACTTTGAAGCTTCGGCTTATGTGTCTTCGTTAGCCACGCTTGTAAAAAAATATATATACAACCCTAATAAATATTTATGGTAATGTAGTTTCCTCACTCCTAACCTTCCCAAAATACCCAGTTTGAAACTTCTTAATAAAAAGCTATTAACACAAACAACACACCAACCTCTGCCTGACTTATGTTGTGTGACGAACTGATTTGTCTGCAAACATACTTTCGTGGTCCCTATAACACAACAAAAAACAACCTTCGACACAAGGTATGTTCTGACATGAATTTGACACATCTGTTTACGCATTTATTTCCACGCTCGACTGAATTGTAAACAATACTAAAATCCCTGCATCAAACCAAAATAAATCTCCTTACTACAACTCTCTCTCTCAACCCACATCCACCTATAAGCACAAATTTTACGCCTATCCTGTCCCTTTTTTATGATCAACTACTTCTCTACGACACATCAAATTATCATTCCCAAAGGTCCACCTATGCCTCCCAAAATATACTTGCCAAAGACTACATGAACCCAAGTAGGGCACAGTCTTATAAAGGCAATCAAGCCAAAAATTCGAAGTCACTGTCAACCTTTTTACTTTTAATAAATATTTACTCTACTAAGAAGTGTTATGCAATCGTTCAGGTCTATGTTATATTGTCATTGTCGTGTGGCCATCCTAATAGTTAGAATAAAAGAAAAATCGTATCATATTATGTATTGGTATATATGTGTGTGCACGTGTGTGTATGCGTGCGTATGAGTGTGTGTGTGCGTGCATGCGTGACTCTGTGTGTTTCTGTATCAGTGTAAATACTAAATATATATATATATATATATATATATATATATATATATA
>NC_069005.1:25024850-25025016 GCF_001194135.2 Octopus bimaculoides | reverse complement strand
CAGATAGATAGATAGATAGATAGAAACAGATAGATAGATAGATAGATAGATAGATAGATAGATAGATAGATAGATAGATAGATAAACACAGGTACATATAAACTACAAATACCTATATATACATGTAAATATGTATATGCATACATCTGTGTATATATATATATAT
>NC_069005.1:25023880-25024750 GCF_001194135.2 Octopus bimaculoides | reverse complement strand
ATTTCGAAATTCCGTCCTGTTATACCATCACCGAGGGCTTAGCAGTCATTGTTAATACTATTCTTGAGAAAAAATTATATATATATATATATATGTACACACACATCTATATATATATATATATATGTACACACACATCTATATATATATATTATATAGTGAGAGAGAGAGATGCATAAGTATATACACATATATACATTCGTATATGTGTTTGTGACGATCTGTTTGCGCATGTGCATATGCATCAGCATGTATGCACGTCTGTCTACTTCAAAGTAGCTATCAAACAAGTAATTACAATATCAGAAGAAACATGATACGAGTATTTCTCCGTGTGTTCACGTCACTTAATCAATGTACACCCAACCGCGTTCAGTAATCCTTCTGTACAGAACGACTGCAACAACAACAACTATAAACGTTTACAGCCAATGAAGAGTTCTTTTATATAATCTACTCATTTGGCTTGGTATATTTAGAGGCAATTTACCCCTCCTTCCCACACATACACACGCATTTTAAATGATGTCATGGGCAAAACGCTATCTTTAAGATAGCGTGCAAGCTCTTAAGCTGCCTTCATAGTCACACACACACACATATACACGCACATATGCTGGAACGTATGTAGGTATCTTGGTATTAGCATATGACTGTGTATACGCGTGTGTATGTATATATGTGTATTTGTATACATGGGGATGATCTGTGCGCGCGTGTATATATATATGTTTGTATATGTATGTGTATATATATATATATATATATATATGTATGTATATATGCATACATATATATATATACATATATACATATCTATATATATATACATATATGTATTATATATATATATATATATATATATATATA
>NC_069005.1:25021702-25023218 GCF_001194135.2 Octopus bimaculoides | reverse complement strand
TATATATATATATACACACACACACATACATACAAGTACACGTCTGTGCGCGCACGTGCTTGGGTGAAATTGTGTTAACTGAAGTACCAAGATGGTGTGTGTTTTGTGGATATGATGTAAATACATTTAACCTCCATATGCAAACATAATAGCAACGCTTAAACCACAGGAATTTCTTCCATCCTACTACACCCTTCCTCCACCTCTCTCTCACTCACCCTCTCTCTTGCTCACTCCCTCTCAGCAGAATAGACAGGAGAACGACTCGATTAGTTTCGCATGTTTTTTGTTAGCTAATTAGGAATATTTATTTCATCCTTTCTGTAAAGAACGTAATTAGTTTACAGTTTCTTGTACGAAAAACGATGGGCATTAGGCTGTTTTTGATCTTAATCTTTGATATATATATATTGGTTGGCATCATATAATTAAAATTAAACTATCCAGGCAGATTTTTTGTTGATAAGATATAACAAATTCTGCAGGCGAACGCTTAAAATACATTTAAAGGTATATTTAGCCTCGCTCTTACAAACTGGTCACTCGCTGAACACAGAGCCGCTCTAATATGCGCGGAGAGAGGAGGAGCAGGGAGAAGAAGGGGAGGGGAGGGGAGGAGCAAGAGCTGCAGCAGCAACAACAAAACCAGATGAGACAGAGAGAAAAGATAAGTGAACATGTGTGGGTTACAGCTTTTTTTATGAAGGGAGAGACACATGACAGACGGGCCAGAAAAAACTGACAATTAGGCACCATTTTGTTATTACTAGCGACGCCACATCGTCACCGCTTTACTCACAAACTTTTTCAATCTAAAAGTGCAGCGGGATCTTGAATGTTATTCTAAACATTCTAAACAAACTGTAAAGAAACCCGTCTTATATTTTGTAAATAAGTTTTTTTTTTTCCTGACATTCAGTACCTTACAGATTATATGGCACAAAGTATCGATTGTCTCTGGATAACCGCAACCTACAATATGAGTAGAGTGTGGGGCGGGGCTTCTGAAAGGCATCTTTACCTGAAGCGCCAGTTCTTAAAACATGATTCGTGGTACAATTGTGAAAGTGCCGCAAGCCAAGATCTTTTACGCTTGAAATATCTTGAGAAAATATAAAATTTTCATGACTATGTTATATAAGAGTTTAAGGCATAGGATGTATAAGAACCACAAGACAACATCTAGGGCCACAAGGTATGTTGAACCGCAACGTTGGACTACAACATGTCAGACTACAAGACAATGTGTTGGACAATAACATGTAGGAGTACGACGTGTTGAACCACAATACAGCATGTTAGACCATAATAGAATCTTTTCTACACTAGGCATAAGGCCCGAAATTTGGGGGGAAAAGGGCCAGTCGATTAGATCGACCTCCGAAAGGATGAAAGGCAAAGTCGACCTCGGCGATATTTGAACTCATGACATATCTACGGGCGAAATACCGCTAAGCATGTGTGTGTGTATTAACACAAACACACACACACACACACACACACACACACACACACA
>NC_069005.1:25019481-25021595 GCF_001194135.2 Octopus bimaculoides | reverse complement strand
GCAGAAACGTTAGCACGTCGGGCGAAATGCTTGGCGGTATTTCGTCTGCCGTTACGTTCTGAGTTCAAATTCCGCCGAGGTCGACTTTGCCTTTCATCCTTTCGGGGTCGATAAATTAAGTACCAATTACGCACTGGGGTCGATGTAACCGACTTAACCCCTTTGTCTGTCCTTGTTTGTCTCCTCTATGTTTAGCCCCTTGTGGGCAATAAAGAAATAAGAAATGTTAGCACGCCGGGCGAAATGCTTAACGGTATTTCGTCTGTCTTTACGTTCTGAGTTCAAATTCTGCCGAGGTCAACTTTACCTTTCATCCTTTCGGAGTCTATAAATTAAGCACCAGTTGCTTACTGGGGTCGATCTAATCGACTACGCATTCATAATTAGAGTGAACCTATTATTGATTTATTACAATTATGCAACCACCAATGGAGTAATTCTTCTCCCAATTGTTAAATGAAATAAATAACTTAAAATAGCATGGACCAACGATCAAAGGAGAATATTTAACGTAGTAATAGTAAACCAGATTTTAATTTGAAGAAGAATAACATATCATAGTTAATATTTGGTATGTCTTATTGTTCTAGTGTTAACCACCGCGTATTTGTTTTCATAATGGTTCTATATTCTCCCTCATACCTCAACTTGTTTCTACCGAAAATAACCGTGCGCACCTCTTCTGCACTCGGTTGCATTGGCTTTTATTATTGTAAAGGATGTTTTTGTTTGTCATTGAGTCGAAAATATCTTGAGTGTTACTGCAAATTCCAGATTTAGAACGAGATTAGAAACGGGTTGGCTGTAAAATAGCGGGTCTTGTTGTTGTCCTAGCAAGTGTTAAGATCACTGAACCCGGAAGTCTGTTTAATTGATGTTTGCAGTAAGCATGCGTAGCAGTGAAGTAATATTCACCTTCGAGGTCACAGAACTACGTTACTGAAATACACAAATACCACCTCATACAGGTTCACATACACATGCCTGGATATAGGTTTGGCTTGTATGGTTCAGAAGTTCACCTCGCAATAGACGGTTTTAGGATCGATGTTTCTGCGCAGCACAATGAACAAGTGTCTTTTACTCGGGTTATTCAGCTTTTATAGGAAATTTTACTCACGGAAACTGTGTGGAGGTCTAACATGCTGTATTGAACCTCAATACAGCATGTTAGACCATAATAGAATCTTTTCTACTCTAGGCATAACATTTCCGTGAGATGATATCACAGTCCAAATCATCACAGAGCCACTTCCGTGCTTCGCTGTATGAGCCAAACAATCAGGTTTGAAGGTATATTTAAGCTGTCTTCAGACATAAACCAGCCCCAAGGTGGGAAAAATGCTGAATGATGATTCCTCCTCATTTTCATAAAGGAATGCAACCAAGACATAAATTAATCTTTTAGTATTTAGACAGGACATATCCAGCATAAGTATTTAATCTGCTTTATGTTCAAACTAGCCAGATCTAGCCTCTCACACCTACCCTACAATGTCATTTTAAAAATAATCACATATTTGAAGTCTCGATTTAAGATAATGTGAATAAATAAACACCACATTTCACAGAGTAATCTGAACGGTAAAAGGTTAAGGTACCTCGATACCAATTCCAGTACACGTTACAATGGACATGTTTCAATTCCAAATACATACAATACAAAAGACAAACAAAGAGAATGACTAGATTCCTTGCAAGAGTTTCTTCAGACATTGGATAAACATCGTTGTTTCTACGATTAAGACACAAGGTGGCCATCATATAGCTCCGACATAGCAAAGTCTATATAGTCAGCGTGACATTTACTCAAAACATTCTCAGTAAATCTGCTAAATTTAGGCGCACAGTCGTCTCGTGTACTGACTATCTTGCGGTAAATATAAACAGCAATGTCATAAGAGACACGTTCTACTAAAGTTATTTGAGCGTCAACCATCTCCGTCTCCCTCGGTTTTATTTCTTACCCATAATTCATAAGACTCTTTTAAGATGATAATAATAATAATAATAATAATAATAATAATAATAATAATAATAATAATAATAATAATTAATTCGTTTGATTGGCCACAAGGGCTAATATCAATTAAAAACATGTAAGGACAAAGACA
>NC_069005.1:25018753-25019471 GCF_001194135.2 Octopus bimaculoides | reverse complement strand
AAGGTTTTGTCCGAAAAGGTAGGAAAGTTCGTCTAAACAGAGGAAGAAAACGGAGAAAGATATAATAAATAAATAGATAAATAAATAAATAAATAAATTAATTAATTAATTAATTAATAGAACTCCCAAAGGGGGAGGCGCTTCGAAATATAATAATAATAATAATAATAATAATAATAATAATAATAATAATAATAATAAGGCTAGGTCCTGATACTTTGCTAATTTTTGCTATACCTCCCATATTGATTTTTTTTCATCATTTGGGACTGTAAGGTCAATTATCTGGGACTTTCTATTCTCTCTATCTACTACTACCAAATCAGTTCTAACTTATATTACTCTGTCAGTCTATATTGCTTACTTTCTAGTACTTTTATTATTATTATTCAGTAGTTTTATTTTTATAACGTGCTTTCACTTCACTACCGAGCGCAGCTCTGTGCGCCTTGGGTATGTGCTGTGGTTTGCTGTGGTGCTCTTATGTTTACTGTATTGAAAGTGTTTTGCGTAGAATGTGTGCAGTACCCAGTAGTGCAATTTTCTGTATGTTATATATATTTGTAAGTCCTGGTATTTTTGTTATGTATTTGTCTGAATATTTTTTTATTATACCTAAGGCACCTACTATGATAGGAATTGTTTCTGTTTTTAGATTCCACATTCGAGTTATCTCTATTATTATTATTATTATTATTATTATTATTATTATTATTAT
>NC_069005.1:25016239-25016703 GCF_001194135.2 Octopus bimaculoides | reverse complement strand
GGTGTTAACGGTGGTGGTAGTGGTGTTGGTGGTGGTAACGGTGGTGGTGGTGGTGGTGTTAGTAGTGGTGGTGGTGGTGGTGGTGGTGGAAACGGTGGTGGTGGTGGTAATAATGGTATTGGTGATAGTGGCGGTAGTGGTGGTGCTGCTTGCGCGTTGTAGTGCTGACTGCATTGGTTGTGTATGCTTGATGATAATAGCCGCAGTGTTGATGCAGCGGGGAGTGGCGTGGATGCTCTGTGGCCGAGGTAGACGTAGCCGTTTTCGTTGTAATAGCGATAGTTGTTGCTGATGTGGTGGCGTGAGTAATAGAGACGGTACAAGCTAGTTGTAGTAGTTGTGGTGGTGGTAGTCGTGGTGGTGGTGGTGGTGGTGGTGAAACGATAATGATTAGCCGATGAGTTGATGTTAAAAACAAGTTATATCAACAAACTACATAGACAATAATTATGGTGGAATAACCT
>NC_069005.1:25014362-25015283 GCF_001194135.2 Octopus bimaculoides | reverse complement strand
AAAACAAACATTCAAATTCCAGCAAAACAAACATTTTTGCAAGATACGAATACTTTTGTCAAATAGTTAAAGCACTTTTAAGGTCGTGAGTTCGATTCCCAGCGGCGCATTGAGTCCTTGAGCAAGACACTTTATTTCACGTTTCTCTAGTCAAATCAGAAAACATAAATTAATGGTACCCCTATTTCAAACGGCCAGCTTTGTTACATTTTGTGTCACGCTGAATCTCCCTGACAACTACGTTAAGGATACACGTCTGCAGTGTACTCAGCCACTTGCACGTTAATTTCACGTACAGGCTGTTCCGTTGATCGGATCAACTGGAACGATCGTCGTCATAACCAACGGAGTGCCACTAATTTTTCTATGTTTATTATCAAAGGCCTATAGAGTAGGGGTGGGGCAATGCATACATGCTAATCAAAAGTATGCGGTTACAAAATTTATACAAAAAACGAGACGAAAGTCTGAAATATTATACAATAGAGCAGTAATTAGGCATGTTACAAATTGATTAAATGAGCAGAATAGATAATTATACAATAAAACGCGTAATAATGAAAATATAGCACACAAAAAATATGGTGAAACCCAACCGAGTCAGATTAGGGAACGCCATGCCCTGAAACTAAACATGCAATAGACGTAGAATTGAATACTGGTTGCAGTGTCAAAATAATAACAATTATCAATAATTTTACCATTAATTACAGTAATGATTACACCGAGGTCGTCTTTACATTTCGTCCTTTCGAGGTTAATAAAATAAAACACCGGTTGAGCAATTGGTGTCTACGTAATCGACTTAAACCTACTCCCCAAAATTGCTAGCCTTGTGCTAACATTTGAAACCAATATGACACACACGCACACACACACACACACACACACACACACACACACACACACATATATATATAT
>NC_069005.1:25013231-25014328 GCF_001194135.2 Octopus bimaculoides | reverse complement strand
ATATATATGTATATATATATATATATATATATACACACATGCATGTATGCATGTATTTATTTATGTATTTATGTATGTATGTATGTATGTATGTATTCTGACTATATGTCTGTGCACATGTTTGAATGTGGTGTATGCCAGAAGGCTTGCAAATCCAATGGGGGTCTTAAAAGACATGTTAGGATCCACAATGAGCAGAACTGCAGCTCATGGCCATCCAAAACGGATATGCAGTCATTGTGGGTGTCTTTTCAGAACATTGCCTGGTCTAAAAAGCCACATCAGACGCCATGAAAGAGCTAAGGTGTAGGTGCAGGAGGTGGTCAAACTCTGTGTAAGGAGTAGACAACCACCATAACCACCATGTATGTATGTATGTATGTATGTATGTATGTATGTATGTATGTATAGGCGGAAATTTGTATGTTTTGTGTTATGTATGTCTTCACATGCAAATACTTGCGTATCTAGACATGTTCATATATACTTAAATAATAAACTTCCGGAAAGTTTTACAGATTTTTACTGTTCCAGTGATGGGCTGGACCTGTAGTTTTTGAATCAGCTTTCTCAGTCAGGTATGAATTTAATAAGATTAAGGACAAAATACTAGACTCTCACTTTAACTAATTTATTCATCCCAATAATTCACCACTAAGCACTATTGATATGTGAGGGAAATGAAACGTGTTGCACAAGTTGATCATATCTGAATATTGAAGCAGACACGGATAATTTAGCATACACTCCACAGCACACGCGATATGTATGTCACCTCCGGCATAACACATCTCAGCCATAAAAACTTACATCTCTACAGGCGTTCGCTGGCGATATTTATGTGTGTTTGTGTGTGAGCGCGTATAGACAGGCAGACAGACAGACAGACCCACAGAGATAGATAGATAGATAGATAGATATATAGATAGATAGGTAGGTAGGTAGGTAGGTAGGTAGGTAGGTAGTTAGGTAGATAGGTAGGTAGGTAGGTAGGTAGGTAGCTAGACAGGTAGCTAGACAGACAGACAGACAGACAGACAGATAGATAGATAGATAGATAGATAGATAGATAGATAGATAGATAGATATGCATATAT
>NC_069005.1:25010655-25011318 GCF_001194135.2 Octopus bimaculoides | reverse complement strand
TGTGTGTGTGTGTGTGTGTGTGTGTGTGTGTGTGTTAGCACGAAAGGATTTAATTTTTGATTCGTTATAATTTTGATGACGTCTTATTCTTTCCATCAGAAAGAGTAAGACTTCATCAAAATTATAACGAATGCTTTATTGTATATTAGTTTTCTTTTCGTATCTGATCTTTGTCCATTGTTCTTCTATAAGAATGAAGCAGTATCCGTCGATTTACCATTTCTATCTACGAAGCCCAAGAAGTAAACATGCAATGATAAGTTGTGCGAAATAGAGTTTATTTTAACGAGATATCTCTTGAAATCACTTGAGGAGATACATCTACACAAAGGTACGCACCTAAACCAGTTGCGTAGTATCCCAGCTCCGAGGGATCGATGCTACATGGGTCGAAACAGCTGTAGTGAACTATAAAGATTCTCGTATATTCCATTTTCCATCTCTCTCATCAATTACACACCCAACGAACACTGAGTCAGTGAACATGCTTTACCGGCAAACTACCAAGTGTGCACTGTACGATTTATTAACAACTTAATTTATATGCATAAATACATATACATACATATATACACACACATATACATACATATATATACACACACACACACACACACACAGACACAGACACAGACACACACACACACACACACACACACACAC
>NC_069005.1:25008914-25010158 GCF_001194135.2 Octopus bimaculoides | reverse complement strand
ACATGCATATATACATATATACATATATACATATATATATTTTTTCCATTTCTAACAAAACTGTCCGATGAACGGGAACGTGAAACTCAGAGTAACAGTCTTTTGTTATATTTCTGCTACTTTTAAATAAAGCATATTACTCTACCTCTGGTATTTGAGTACTTTTTTTCCACCTTGTTGCACATTTAATGTGCTTACTCCGGTATATGTATGTATGTATGTATATATTCACTCACACTAACACACATGTATATGAGTGTTGTATGCGTATCTCATATTTTCCTAGATATCCAGAACCCCCAGCCATCCCTTACAAACTGATTTTTTTTTTTCCAACTCCAGGGAACATACTAAGGAATGAACAGTTGTTTACTGCTCCCGATTGATGGGAAGGCTGATATCTACGAAACATAGATTGAACAATTATTAATGAACGAACACTTGATTCCTTCCCGATTATCGGGAAGGCTTTCCTGCAAAGCTTTGGTAATATCTTGATTGCACCAGAATAAATTCTCAGGTTTGTTAACCGAAAGGGAACATTGTCTCCTGGTATTTTATTGTGCCTTTTATGCAAACACATATTTAAATGTTACTAGCCTTCTGACAGGCACTCATTCAAATAGGTACCCCACATTAACCAACATCTCCTTTGCCACACCTCTAACACAGGGGTTTTCAAACTGTGGGTCGCGTACCACAGGGGGTCCGTAGACAGCAAATACGTTTTATGGGCAATTTGATTTTATATATGTTTTTTAATCGAAATCTTTTAAATGACAATTAACCTATTTGTTAAATACTGTTAAATAAATGAATGTAAAAATATATGTTATTTTAAGCAAATACTTATGTATAAATTTCATAAGCGTTTATAAGGGGGTCCCTAAGGTAAAGCCTGAAATATAAAGGGGTCCGCAAGTCAAAAAGTTTTAAAACCCCTGTTAGAGTCTAACAGGATGCTTTCCATTATACAACAATACAACTGCAATCATCTGACATACTTGTTATCTTCAGTTTCTTCAACCATTCATTCAAAGATGATTCGCTAAAATATCACCCTGTCCAAAACGTTGGACTTTCAACGACATCATACCAACTTACGTAATATTGCGGTGATACCAATAAATACCATTTTTCTGACGCACACCGCCACTAGACTTCCCGTATTCAGTATTTTAACAAACATACACATATATGAATACATACACGCATATGTATGTATGTATGTATGTATGTATGTA
>NC_069005.1:25005784-25006867 GCF_001194135.2 Octopus bimaculoides | reverse complement strand
TCGCTCTCTCTCTCTCTGTATATGTATTGTCTCTCATGCATTGTTTTCATTTTGTTTAAATCTTCGTCTTCCAGTGTTTACTTTCATTTTCTGATACATAGCTATCACGAACAGATCCTATTTTCTGATTGGGTAAAAACGATCAACATATAAACATCTATAACACATTTCTAAACTTTTTCTGGAATAAATGAATCACAAACTCAAATTCAGCGTGAAAAAGTACATCAATATACCAAATTTGAGAATTTCAAAATCTATGACATCAACAGGAACTTTCTCTCCCTCTCTCTCTCTCTCTCTCCCTCTCTCCCTCTCTCCCTCTCCCTTTCTCTCTCTCCCTCTCCCTCTCTCTCTCTCTCTCTTTCTCTCTCTCTCCTTCTTTCTCTCTGTTTCATTTTTCGATTTTCTCTAGGTATACTTCCCCCTCTTTATATTTACCACACTCTTTCTCCCTCTCTATGATAGTACATTGCTCGTGCTAAGAGTGTATATGTGTATGTGTGTGTGTATGTTTGTCAGTGTGTGTGTATGCATGTGCGTAAAGAATTTCATGAGAGCGACAGTGTGATTTAAAAACGTATGTAACAGATAATTATTTTAATAACATACATTTCTGTTAGTTAATGGTTTTTTTCATGCAGGCACACCTCGCGCGCACACACGGACAGGTTTGATGCAGGGTAGAGGTTAATTCCAAAATTCAATCAAGGTATTCTATTGTGAAAATTGTTCGGCAACAACCCAAGATTGCAGCCCCATCAAGGAGATGAGCTGCATAAAAGCATGTCTTACAAACGGACACCACACCGACTCACCGTTTAGGGAAATCCGTTAGTGGTGCAGCCGTAGTGCGTGTCTCCGCGTTAGCAATTATGGCATGCTCACTATCCAGAGGGCGCTGGCAGCAGATGGACCGCTTGAGCAGTGAAACGAGTCTTTTCCACAGGAAGCGGAAAAGTAAACGTTCTAGTGGACTAAGCAGGGTACTTCGGCAGAATTTGAACTCAGAACGTAAAGACGAACGAAATACCGCTAAGCATTTCGCCCGGCGTGCTAACTTATTTCTTATTTCTTTATTGC
>NC_069005.1:25004600-25005539 GCF_001194135.2 Octopus bimaculoides | reverse complement strand
CGCTAAGCATTTCGCCTGGCGTACTAACGTTTCTTATTTCTTTATTGCCCACAAGGGGCTAAACATAGAGAGGACAAACAAGGACAGACAAAGGGATTAAGTCGATTACATCGACACTAGTGCGTAAGTGGTACTTAATTTATCGACCCCGAAAGGATGAAAGGCAAAGTCGACCTCGGCGGAATTTGAACTCAGAACGTAAACACGAACGAAATACCGCAAAGAATTCCGCCCGGCGCGCTAACGATTCTGCCAGCTCACCACCTTAAAGAACGCGCCCATCTTGATCTGTCAAAGACTGTATGGTGACTTTGTTGTCACGTCATGCCTCCACCACCCGAGCCCTTGGAAGAACGACTTTCGTACCTTCTTGTTTTAGCACACAAGCTCTCGCCCTAATAACACAGCTATCGTGTTTCGCATTGAAGAAATGGTTGAGGGCCATAAGTGCCGCTAACACGTGGATCGCGATGCCACTTCTAATTGTCTCTATTAGTTTACTAACCAGCTTTTCTTCTCATCTATTTCTCTCTGAAACTTGCTCTATACAGCAAGAATTACTGGCATGACTTTTATTTCTATAATTAACGTAATTAACGTAATTAACCTAATTATCAGTTGACACTAACTACGATAAGGATGGGCACGGTCGGACAGTTTGTATAACCTTATTGTACGTAATAGTGATGAAGATGAGGAAGAGGGGGGAGGAGGGGGGTCTTCGTGAGGATAATATCTTCTAAGAATTGCCACTTCCAACACCATCATTACCACCACCTCCACCACCTCCAACTCCATCATTATCATCATCTCCATTACCAACACCACCACCAATACCAACACATCCGCTACCAATACCACCACCACCACCACCACCATCACCAACACCACTATCATCACCACTACCACCACCACCATCATCACCAACACCACCACCAC
>NC_069005.1:25001834-25003964 GCF_001194135.2 Octopus bimaculoides | reverse complement strand
GTATGTGTGTGTGTGTGTGTGTGTATGTATATATATATATAGGCGTAGGAGTGGCTGTGTGGTAAGTAGCTTGCTTACGAACCACATGGTTCCGGGTTCAGTCCCACTGCGTGGCCCCTTGGGCAAGTGTCTTCTACTATAGCCTCGGGCCGACCAAAGCCGTGTGAGTGGATTTGGTAGACGTGGAAACCTAAAACGGAAAATTGAATTGCTAATTATGGCTGCTCCACGGCAAACCATTTAAACGAACATAAAAATGGAGATTGATGAAACTTAGAGAGCAAACGCAGAACCTGTGAAAAAGAGGGCAAAGTATGAACCACATCTTAAGTGAATGCAGTAAGCAAGCGCGAAAGAGTATAAGTGCAAGCATGAATGAGTCGGTAAACGAGTGCATTGGGATATTAGCCAGATTTGTAGATTCAAACTAACGGAAAAGTGCTATGAATGCGAACTAGAGCCTGTAGTGTTGAATGGGGAGGGGAAAATGAGATGAAATAATACATAGTATACAAAATATGTGAGCATGTGGATGAAGCAGTATTGATACAAAGGAGCCTCAAATTAAGGACTATCAAGGATCCCCCACATAAACAGAATCACCCTGCTTGCCAAATGTGGTTGTTGTTGTTGTTGGCACTCCGTCGCTTACGACGTCGAGGGTTCCAGTTGATCCAATCAACGGAACAGCCTGCTCGTGAAATTAACGTGCAAGTGGCTGAGCACTCCACAGACACGTGTACCCTTAACGTAGTTCTCGGGGATATTCAGCGTGACACAGTGTGACAAGGCTGACCCTTTGAATTACAGGCACAACAGAAACAAGAAGTGACCGTGGAGAGAAAAAAAAATGTGAATTTTTTAAAGGGTACCACATTTGGCAATGGAGGCACAACGGTCCAGTGGTTAGGGCAGCGGACTCGCAGTCATAGGATCGCGGTTTCGATTCCCAGACCGGGCGTTGTGAGTGTTCATTGAGCGAAAACACCTAAAGCTCCACGAGGCTTCGGCAGGGCATGGTGGCGAACCCTGCTGTACTCTTCCACCACAACTTTCTTCACTCTTACTTCCTGTTTCTGTTGTACCAGTAATTTCAAAGGGTCAGCCTTGTCACACTCTGTGTCACGCTGAATCTCCCCCGAGAACTACGTTGAGGGTACACGTGTCTGTGGAGTGCTCAGCCACTTGCACGTCAATTTCACGAGCAGGCTGTTCCGTTGATCGGATCAACTGGAACCCTCGTCGTCGTAACCGATGGAGTGCCAACCAAAATATTGGTGTCGACTTTGCATTTTATTGGCTCAGATTTTATAAAATAAGGGTAAAATGTGTATAACCCTCCCTCCAAAGATTTTCGTGCTGTGGCGATGCTAAAAGCGATATTAACTCGCATAGTCTCAAACACACACATAAATGCATTCATACATAGAAACGGAGTACACACATGCATACACGCCGTTTCTCAACCAGTTGCATACGTATACTCATAAAAGATACATGCACATAAATACACAGAAGAAATATATACTCGTCGACGTGTATATACGTACATATGTATGCATGCATAAATCCATCCACAAGTAACATAGATACATGCATAAATATAAACATATGCAGGATCATAAACACAAGCACATGTACACACACACACATACACACACACACACACAACCACAAAATACCCACATGAAAAACACATATAGAATCGAAACACTATATAGCATGTTTTATATACAGAAACACAAATATTAAAACAAACGGTTGCTTTGAAAAGTGAAGTTGGAAGTCAGCCAAAATGGCCGACATCAGTGAGAAAATGTGAAATGTAAAACAGAACCTTTCGTTTAAAAACATAGTATTATTTTACTGGTCGCTGTTATATTCCATTAAAACTATCTCGCTGCAGTTTGCTATAATTATATAACACTACATAAAACATAAATGAAAACTGTGGCCCCCGTTTTGAAATTCGTATTCACTTTATTTATCAACAATCAACTCAGCTGTTGCCGTTCTTATTACCGTTGTTATTGTTAAACTACTACTACTACTACTACTACTACTACTACTACTACTACTACTACTACTACTACTACTACTGCTGCTGCTGCTACTACTACTATCATTATT
>NC_069005.1:24997307-24999891 GCF_001194135.2 Octopus bimaculoides | reverse complement strand
GATTCTGGCCAAAGGTGTGGTATGGTGGACAAGGCTGAAAGGACTGAAAACTTACATTTTCCTTCTTCAACAACTTTTTCGAGTTTCACTTACAGAGGAAACTGGGTATAAAGAGCAAAGTGCTATCTTCCAGCAAATTCGTTGAAAGCTCGGTGAGTGGTGAGAAATGGGCCTGCTTTGAGGATACGGTTTTAAAATTAAAAAAGCTTAAAGAGGGTGCTGACCTTAGTGGTCAAGGTGACTGCGCATTTGTAAGGTTCCCACGCACCTACACCCACCTTGGTGGGGAATTTTCCTTGTTTGCAATTTTATTGTAACCAAGTTGTTTTCGTTAACATTTCGTTTTAACGCAAAACCTCTGTTTTTTGTAACATTTTTACTTGTAACCTAATCGTTTTTTGTTTGAACGCTGGTTGCTATTAAAGGAACCATTTAATATTATCATTATTATCATTATCATTATTATCATTATCATTATTATTATTATTACTATTTTTTTATTATTATTATTATTATTATTATTATTATTATTATTATTATTATTTTATCATTATTATTATTATTATTATTATTTTATAATCATTATTATTATTATTATTATTATTATTATTATTACTATTTTATTATTATTTTTTTATTTTTTTTATTATTATTATTATTATTATTACTATTTTATTATTATTATCATTATTATTATTATTATTATTATTATTATTATTATTATTATTTTATAATTATTATTCTGGTCTCTCTGTTAATACTTTTTATTTTTTAACTTTTTTTTTACTGTTGTTGTTGTTTTTGGCCTTTCATTTGAGTTAAAATGTAAACTGTTTCTTTTGAATGCCGAAAAGATGTGCAGTTTTAGTAGATTTCTTATCAGCAACTTGCATGTGTGTGTGTGTGTGTGTGTGTGTGTGTGTGTGTGCATATGTATATGTATGTATGTATATATTATATGTCATCTTATATGGTGAATATCAACAAAGAATCGCCGTTGTTCTTTGCTTCTAAGCAAAATAACTAAACAATATACAGTAGTTTAATTGACCTTGTTGAAATTTAGTTTTTTTTCTTTTCAGATACGGCCCTGCTCCATAATGTCTATAGCCGTCATGGCGTAAAAGCGAAAACCTAATCATTAACGAATATAAGAAACGCGATTAATACTTTTATGACAAACCCACACACACACACACACACACACACACACGCAAACACACACAGATGTATCCATAAACACACGCACCGCACGCACAAAAACACACATGCACACACACGTACACAAACACATAGAGGCACACAACGGCAATTGTGTATCTCTGTTGTTTAACCCTAGCTAAATCTTGTCAATACAGGCCACATAGCGATGATTCCTGCTACTACTACCACGCCACTGTTGGCTCAGTTGCTGTATTTTTGTATGCATCATTGTGTTACAATTGTGCCATTGTGACTCTTGATATAACACTGTGTTTTCACAATTACTGCACCGGATGTGTGTGTCATTAACAACAGACATTTTATGCTAATATTCGCTCATCTCTGTTAAAAATCGGTTACGTTTATCGTAGAGGGTTTTTTAATACTTCATGCCTAGTTGTTGTGAATACACAAAAAAATGTACATGAATTCTTTATCGATTTCATCCAATAAGTATTTTAAATGTTTGATTAGCTTCACAATTTGCTCAAGTGTTTACATTTAAGTGGCAGAGTATTCCGCAGATGATACGTGTATCTTTAATATAATTCCCAGACGGAATCGTCGAGGCACAGTCTAAGACAAAGCTGGCTTTTGAATTACAAGTGCACCTCGGCAGAATTCCCCACAGTTTCCTTATTTCTTTATTGCCCACAAGGGGCTAAACATAGAGGGGACAAACAAGGACAGACAAAGGGATTAAGTCGATTACATCGACCCCAGTGCGTAACTGATACTTAATTCATCGACCTCGAAAGGATTAAAGGTAAAATCGACCTCGGCGGAATTTGAGCTCAGAACGTAGCGGTAGACGAAATACCGCAATTCTGCCAGCTCGCAGCCTTGGGAAATAAACTTCTTACCATACAGTCAAGCCTATGCCATATAAATGCATATAATTTTATTATTACTCGCGCACACTTATTGCGCATCTGTGTTAATATAGCGAAGCGCTGAACTCACAGCCAAAACTTTCTCGTCTCCCGGAACGGTTCAACTGTGTCAGCTGTGTCTGTCTACAGAAACAAAAAATCTTAAACAGGTTATGTCAAACATTATGTCAAGTTGTCACTCTAAAGACAATAGAATTAGCGACAATGAGTAGTCGTGAATTATATCAAACTGATGCAGTCATAGCTTATATATTTTAATAAAATGACCTCCGACTATAACAATGTTTCAGTCAAAGGTCAGATGGTTTGATTTTTATTTTGTTTAACTTTTCTTTATATTTCTGAAGTAGAAACTCTAGCAGAATTACGACCTCTGATCTCAACTGCATCGCAAAAGAAAGAAAACTATTTACAGCAGTGATTCCGAACGTGAGGCATACGGCCTACCAGTGGGGGAGACAGAATTTTTTTTTTTTTTTTTTTTTTTT
>NC_069005.1:24995243-24996475 GCF_001194135.2 Octopus bimaculoides | reverse complement strand
ATTATGAGTTCAAATTCCATCGAAGCCGACTTTGCCTTTCATCCATTCGGGGTCGAATAAATAAGTACCGATTACGTACTAGGTTGATGTAATCACCACTCACAAGCTACCCTTTTAGTAAAAATTTGAAATCATCATTATTACAATCGTTTTCTGAATCATTTTCACTCGCGCGCGCAATCACTGATTCACAGGGACTTGTAGATTTTTTTTTAAAAAGCAAGTCTAGATTTGTTTGCTTAGAAGAAGCTTTTTTTCGCTCTCTATAAATTTCTAGGTAACACGCAGAAGCATTTGTTATGGTGGTAGAAACTTTTGCACTTGGTTCAAAATTTGGACCGCGTGCTTGAAAAATAAAACTCGTAAACCTGAGGTCTCGTAAAGCTGGTCCTCGTAAAGTGAGGTATTACAGTAAAATAATTTATCCTGCGTAATGGACCGTTCTGAAAAATGTTCCTAACTGCGTTCCCCATCATATTTAATTGAAAGAGGACTTAATGTTGTTACGTATCTTGAAGATACATAAACTGGGAGTTTAATGTATCATTTTTATTGAATATAAGGCGTGGAATGGGAGAAAGTGATGAAATATTTACTCTGAAAGGAGGAGACAGCTCGAAAAAGTTTGAGAAATACTATTCTGCGAGGAAGTTCTGAAACGTTCCTAGCTTAAAGAGTATCGTGAAAAGCCTGGTTGGAGACTCAACCTTACGAGTTCTTTTAACAGGGTTTAGGAAAACTGAAGGGCCGCTATAATAAGTGTGTGAATCTGAGAGAGGGAATATGTTGAATAAAATCAAAATTAACTGATCCTCCTGTATTTTCTTTTACCCAAAGCCAGGATCTTTTCAGCACCCTTCATACATGATAAATATGGCACTTGTTGTTGTTGACACTCCGTCGCTTACGACGTCGAGGGTTCCAGTTGATCCGATCAACGGAACAGCCTGCTCGTGAAATTAACGTGCAAGTGGCTGAGCACTCCACAGACACGTGTACCCTTAACGTAGTTCTCGGGGATATTCAGCGTGACACAGTGTGATAAGGCTGGCCCTTTGAATTACAGGCACAACAGAAACAGGGAGTAAGAGTGAAAGAAAGTTTGGGTGGAAGAGTACAGCAGGGTTCACCACCATCCCCTGCCGGAGCCTCGTGGATCTTTAGGTGTTTTCGCTCAATAAACACTCACAACACCCGGTCTGGGAATCGAAACCGCGATCCTATGACCACGA
>NC_069005.1:24991085-24995233 GCF_001194135.2 Octopus bimaculoides | reverse complement strand
CACTCCGTCGCTTACGACGTCGAGGGTTCCAGTTGATCCGATCAACGGAACAGCCTGCTCGTGAAATTAACGTGCAAGTGGCTGAGCACTCCACAGACACGTGTACCCTTAACGTAGTTCTCGGGGATATTCAGCGTGACACAGTGTGATAAGGCTGGCCCTTTGAATTACAGGCACAACAGAAACAGGGAGTAAGAGTGAAAGAAAGTTTGGGTGGAAGAGTACAGCAGGGTTCACCACCATCCCCTGCCGGAGCCTCGTGGATCTTTAGGTGTTTTCGCTCAATAAACACTCACAACACCCGGTCTGGGAATCGAAACCGCGATCCTATGACCACGAGTCCGCTGCCCTAATCACTGGGCCATTACGCCTCCACTGATAAATATGGAACAGCTCATAAAAATCATATAAACTAAATAAATACAAAACTATCTATTTAACTCTGAGTATCTTTGATCATACGCCCGTCTGTTTGATCGGAGGTCTAGACAAAACATTACTTTAACACCAACAAGAATTCTTAATGCTTGGGATAAGCGTTTTAGTACATTTATACCACTAAGGTTTTACAGAAAAGCAAGAACATCACACAGTGATATCCATCTCTTTTGACCCTGGTTGTACTCTCCATTTACTGAAAAACTAACCTTATATCTGTTATAAAGCTTCCTCTTCCGTTGTTTGGTCTATCTTATCCTAATGCTCCTTCTTAATGATCACTATTCGTGGTGCAATTTCTTCTTCACAAATCTGGGTCATTCTGTTCCCTCATAAACTTCTACCCAAGTTTATCTATTAGTAAAATGATAGTAGGAGAGAGTGCATGTATCCCAAACCACTCATCCATAAATAGGATAGCGATAATTCATCATTTTTACCCCAGTTCACAGTGCTGTAAATAATAGCTATCAGGTGTTCGTACAGTACACAGCTGTACGTAGTTCACCTGAATATAAATACATATCAAAGATAATTCAATTTTCAGCAATACTTCCAATTCATCTAACTATAAATAGGCACCATAATTAGGTACAGTGTGCGATTGCGTTCTAATCCAGCTAAAGGGTGGGCACAATTCACAGTTATTCTCTGACTATATCTCTGTCTTTCTAAGTGGAGATAACTATTTGCAGTTACCCTATTTCTACAAATGAAATATTCGGAAAAATGAGCTGACAAAACTGTTTCTGGTCCGGTTATAAAATCAATAACATGAATACTTCGATAAACTTAGACCAAGTTATTAATCTCATTGCTACTCAGGTGTCTGTATTGTCTAAAAGCTAGCCTTCATTACAAACCCTTCATCTAGTTGTTGTTTTGTCCATGGTCATCCCTGACCGGGTTGATTTATCATCAAAGGCATTCCAACCATGATGATCCTTTACTTTTAAAACTCTAAATATATCCGGAGCAACATTGTGCAATATATCCCCCTATTTTAAGATGGTGGAGGCGTAATGGCCCAGTGGTTAGGGCAGCGGACACGCGGTCGTAGGATCGTGGTTTCGATTCCCAGACCGGGCGTTGTGAGTGTTTATTGAGCGAAAACACCTAAAAGCTCCACGAGGCTCCGGCAGGGGATGGTGGCGAACCCTGCTGTACTCTTCCACCACAACTTTCTCTCACTCTTACTTCCTGTTTCTGTTGTGCCTGTAATTCAAAGGGTCAGCCTTGTCCCACTGTATCACGCTGAATATCCCCGAGAACTACGTTAAGGGTACACGTGCCTGTGGAGTGCTCAGCCACTTGCACGTTAATTTCACGAGTAGGCTGTTCCGTTGATCGGATCAACTGGAACCCTCGGCGTCGTAAGCGACGGAGTGCCAACACATTTTAAGATGGTAGCATGCGATTTAATAAGGATTCGGTTGCTATTTCTAACAGATCTAGCGACAGCATAGAAGCTCCTTCGTTAACTCAGTGGAGTTGGTGTGTTGGTGCGTTAGTGGTAGCAGTTGTTGCTGGGGTTGTTATAAGGCCTCGGGTCACCCCTAGTCTAAAAGTGTTGTAGCACGCAACTAGACAAGGGCGAGACTCACAGATCCGTTTGCTTCAGTAATACAAGATCTCCGCCTACCTGAGAGACTTATCGTACACTCTGCATTGTCCTGTCTATTTATGTACGTCCAGGTAGCAAAGGTGGAGCAAGGTGGATTTAGTTAGACTACAACATTTGCTGTTCTTTGCATTTATCAATGACATACATCACAGGCGGCGTGCTGGCAGAAACGTTAGCACGCTGGGCGAAATGCTTGGCGGTATTTCGTCTGTTTAACGTTCTGAGTTCAAATTCCGCCGAGGTCGACTTTGCCTTTCATCCTTTCGGGGTCGATCCTCCAACTGACAAGGCACACCTTTCTACAGGTTGCACATATTACTATAGTAAACAATAGCCATATCACAATTTACCATTGGTTGATTCCTGGAAGTTCTCTGATGACTGACCAGGCTCGCACGACTCGAGCATCTCTTCCCACAAACACACAAAAGGCAACACTCTCATTTTCCACAGGTTCGTTCCTTCTAAGCCTTCTCTTACTCTTTCTTAATGGAAGTGTCAAAGACATCAAATGATCAGAATGACTGTATGGCTGTTCCTCATGTCTTGAAACCAGAATGGTTTTAATTTCAAATCCTACTCAATTCTCTCTTACAGGTCTCATCACGACCGCTCCAAAATAGATGATACCCAGCAGATATCTCTCCAAAATTCCTTTTTCCATGAATTCTTTCCTCGGCTAATGCTACAACATCCATATCATATCACTGTAACCCTTTTGCAACCAGTGCGGATCTTCTCTCCGGACGAGATTTCAGCAAATCATTGTCTCTAAATATGTTGTCAATGCCTTGGACTTGTAACTCCTAATATTTTTGTCTTTTAAGCATTAGATGTGTTTATATTGCTGAGTGAAATGGTTGGTTGTATGTGTTTTTCCCCTGTGTTGTTGTTAAGAAGGAAAATTAAATTTGGAATGTACTACTTTAAGTCTGCCGATGTGTAGTCATTTTTATGTGGTTGGTGAAGTGTTGGAGAAGCAGTGCACCTGTGCCTAGAGAATGGTTTGAGTGTATACGTGTGTTGTCTTGCTTTGTAAAGTTATGAAAAGGTCACGTATAGGTTGAAATAGTGTATTCGGGAAATTGCAAATTCTGGAAGTTCTGTTGTTATTATTGTACACCACATAGGTTTGGCGATCTGACAGGTAGTTCGGTAGCTAGAGTTTGATGTTGCTTTTTTAAGAGGAGTTGATTATTTTGTGTATCAGTGGATAACCGGAAATGCAAAGAAAAGCATTGCTGACGTTAATGGCAGTTGGAATGGTGTGCATGTGGGAGGGTTGTTTTTTTTTTTTTGTTGCAGCCGTCATGAAGCCCTAGGATAAGTTAATGAGTTTTATGGTGATTAAATGGTCAGAATATTGGTCATAAATTCGAGAGAGATCGGTGATGTCAAGAAATTGTCTTTCATTATTTGTTTGAGAGCTAGCCAAGGTGATCGATGGATCTTATATGAAGGGTTTGGAAGAACTGTTATGACTTTCCCCAGTTCCAGATTCTGGAAATTTCACAGAACAAGCAACTGTAAATATTGGTGATTGGTCCGATTATTTCAGGACCCGTATGTTTTTTTAGGCGTATTTGTGATTTTGTCTGACTTAGGGGTTTTGTAATTTTTAGTTACTCTATAGATGGAAGGACCGCGGTCACAATCACGATGTGGCAGAAGGTAGATGTTTTTCATTTTGTCTCCATGATTTCTTCGTGGGTTTTTCAGTGAAATGTCAATTAAGGGTGTGTGTTTGGTGTTATATCGTTGGTTTGATATTTGAGGTTTGTTATTGTGGTATGGGCTGTTAATGCAGTTGTTAATGCTGTTGTTAATTACTCCATAAAGTGTTCAACTGTTTGTTTTGCGGTTTATGTCACATGAAAGCGTTTACTCTTTTACTCTTCTACTCTTTTACTTCTTTCAGCCATTTGACTGCGGCCATGCTGGAGCACCGCCTTTTAGTCGAGCTAATCGACCCCAGGACTTATTCTTTCTAAGCCTAGTACTTATTCTATCGGTCTCTTTAGCCGAACCGTTAAGTTACGGGGACGTAAACACACCAGCATCGGTTGTCAAGCGATGTTGGGGGGAC
>NC_069005.1:24990253-24991075 GCF_001194135.2 Octopus bimaculoides | reverse complement strand
TATATATATATATATATATATACATATATACGACGGTCTTCTTTCAGTTTCCGTCTATCAAATCCACTCACAAGGCTTTGGTCGGCCCGAAGCTATAGTAGAAGACACTTGCCCAAGGTGCCACGCAGTGGGACTGAACCCGGAACCATGTGGTTCGTAAGCAAGCTACTTACCACAAAGCCACTGCTACGCCTATTTTGCTAGTTATTATTGTCGTCTATGGTTTATTTTCTTCGTATTGTTGTTTGATGCTGAGCTTTATTTCTGTTTCATGTGGTTTTGTCTAAAACAAGTGAAGCTGTCGCTCGCCTTTATGAACTCGGCTATTTCTGGCGAGTATTTGCAAAGAGAAACCTAAAATTACATCAGACACTAAATTAGGGGTGGGAAATGGATACAGGGACAAAATATATAGAAAGAGAGAAAGAGGAGACAATTTACTAGAAAATGAAACCACCAGCCCAACGGGACTTATTCTTTGTAAGCCTGGTACTTATTATATCGGTCTCTTTTTCCGAACCGTTAAGTTACAGGGACGTAAACACACCAACATCGGTTGTCAAGCGATGGTGGGGGAGACAAACACAGACACAAAAAAAACACACATACATACATT
This sequence comes from Octopus bimaculoides, assembly GCF_001194135.2. Classification (NCBI taxonomy): domain Eukaryota; kingdom Metazoa; phylum Mollusca; class Cephalopoda; order Octopoda; family Octopodidae; genus Octopus; species Octopus bimaculoides. Next base: position 24,990,459 of record NC_069005.1, on the reverse strand, counting down.
TATTTCATATATATATTCGCCATGATAGATCGCTGACCACTACATTTATATATTTTTTTCTTCTTGTTTCTCTCCTTGTTTCTTTCTGTGTTCCTTTCAGTTGAAGAGCGTAGGCTCGAAACGTCAAAGACTTTCTCTATTCCCGAGCGTTAAATTAATACATCCATTTGTTATTTACACCACCTGTCTTCGTCTGTTGTTTTTTT
>NC_069005.1:24988167-24989727 GCF_001194135.2 Octopus bimaculoides | reverse complement strand
GTGTGTGTGTGTGTGTGTGCGTGTGTGTGTGTGTGTGTGTGTTGGATGTAATGGAAGTTTAGTTGTGATTCTATTGTTTCACCTTTTGTAATTCTTATTAGTATTTTACCGAAATCCAGATGTGCTGAATGCTATGAACTATCTTCTGCTGGTGGTGCCGGCGGTGTTAGTGGTGTTAGTAGTTGTGAGCGGAGGTTGTGGTTGTAAGGTGCGGTGATAGCCGCATCGGAGATAACGGTACCGACAGTGGCTGTGATGAAGGAGGGGAGGGTGAGGATGGAGACGGTGATAGTGATAACGAAGGTGATGGTTGATAGCTATGGCGAAGGTGGTTATGAAATCCGTTATGATTGTGGTTTTGAAGCGATGTAGCAGTACTAGTATTGCTAATAATGAATGGGCGCCGATAGTTGTTAAGGTGAGCGATTATGGACGTGGGAGCCGTAACTGTTTCAACCATCAAAAACATTCTTTACGATGAAGACAGTGATTTACAATTTACTAGAAGATGAAACCACCAGCCCAGCGCACCTTTAGGGAAAAGGGATGCTGTCATAATATATAACGAGCACTTTTCTTGAGTTCTCGCAACCCCAGGTCGCTGAAACTGTATACTCTTCATATCGCTGTTCCGATCCGCACTCATTAATCTAAACAGCTTTCCCTATTCCTACCTACCCAACAAAAATGGATATAATGGATATATATATATATAATACAAATAATATATGAGTATATGCATATATATGTACATGTATGTACATACCTTCGTCTACATGTATATATATAGATGCATATCTGGGTACAGGACGTTGCAACAAAATGGACAAAATGATAAACAGGGTACAGAAAACACACAGGCCACATAGAGAACTTTTCCTTCATCAGCTGCTACCATTGGCGTTTCGAAGAGTTAGGGCAGAACGCATCGTTAAAATGGCTCTTCCCACGGACCACAAATTAAATTTGTACCATGGAGGATAGTGGCGGACGGAAATTATATATAGATACATACATACATACATACATACATAGTCAGTCAGACAATCAGAGAGACAGACAGGCACACAGACAGACATGCATGTATGTATAGGGGCAAGCGTGGTTGTGTGGTAAGAAGGCGGTGAGTTGGCAGAAACGTTAGCACACCGGGCGAAATGCTTAGCAGTATTTCGTCTGCAGTTACGTTCTGAGTTCAAATTCTGCCGACATCGACTTTGCCTTCCATCCTTTCGAGGTCGATAAATTAAGTACTAGTTACGCACTGAGGTCGATGTAATCGACTTAACCCCTTTGTCTGTCCTTGTTTGTCCCCTCTATGTTGAGCCCCTTCTGGGCAATAAGAAAATAAGAAGCTTGCTTCTCAACCACATGGTTCCGGGTTCAGTCCCACTTGGGCAAGTATCTTCTATTATAGTCTCGGACCGATCAAAATTCTGTGAGTGGATCTGGTAGATGGAAACAGGAAGAAGCCCGTCGTATATACAATACATGCGTGTGTGTGTGTGTGTGTGTGTGTGTGTGTGTGTGTGTGTGTGTGTGTTAGCGTTTCTCTACCAC
>NC_069005.1:24985023-24987060 GCF_001194135.2 Octopus bimaculoides | reverse complement strand
TCAACAACCACTTTTTTACTACCGCCTTCACTACTTCCAATACCATCATCACCGTTGTTGATGTTGACGCTACAAACCGTTGTTATGGCTATTTTCTTGGTAAACACCATTATAAAATCCATACTGACAATGGATCTCTAAGACGGATTATAGATCGACCCCAGTACGCAAGTGGTACTTAATTTATCGAGCTCGAACGGATGAAAGGCAAAGTCGACCTTGGCGGAATTTGAACTCAGAACATAAAGACAGATGAAATACCGCTAAGTATTTCGCCCGGTGTGCTAACGATCCTGCCAGCTCGCCGCTTTGACTCATGATAAAATAATAAATGGTAAAACCAAAGATTAAGCGATGATATTAGCTATAGACCTCAAAATAGACGCGATGGTTAAACGTAGTGCTTTTGTCACTATTAATTACCTCAAAACTAACCTTGCATCTTACCTTAAATGTAGACTGATGAAACCCGCCAAGTCACAGATTGAAATTGTTAACAAACACATACTTAGGAATATTGGTTTCAAATTTCAGGCCAACAATTTCAGGCAAGGGGCTAAGTCGATTATATCGACCCCAGTGCACGACTGATACTTATTTATCGGCCCCGAAAGGACGAAAGGCGAAATCGACCTCAGCTAGATTTGAACTTAGAACGTGAAAACGGACGAGTACCGCTAAGCACTTTGCCCGGCAACTTAACGATTAGATAAACAAAGGAAAGGCGGGGTTTTAAGTCCTTTCGACTTAATATGGCAATAAAAATCCATCTGATCGTAGTTCACGTTCTGAATGTGACACTAGATTTATTTACAAACAAACACTGCCGTACAAACATAGCCACGAGTTCTATGAGAAGCTCGCCTACATTAATACCAGGTCTTACCACTCAGTCTCGGTATTTAAGAACATGGTTAAAGGAGTTAGCAATAGGATCTCAAAATTGTCCTCTTGTAAGATTTTCGATAAGGCATTCCCGTATTGCAACAACATCCTAGCGGCAAGCTGGTTTAAGAACATCATTTCCAGCCCCAACCCTAACCCGCCAAAATTGACATCGTCGCCGCAATGTGATCTGGTTCACATCCGGTTTTTCCCTTAACATTAAGGCTTTCCTTAAGTTAGTTGATAAACATTTTGCTCTCACACACAGGTACAAAATGCTTTTCATTAAGGTCATTTGCGAGCTTAACATGAAGAATAGCCTTTCGTGCTAGCTAACTCCTACTATTGAGATTAGTTGTTCTTGTAGAGATAACACTACTTGCGGCTCAAAAGCCACTGCAAAATAAAAGCCAATGTGTAAAACTGGAATAAGACCTGAAGGCAAGAACGAAGCATGCTGCATACAGCACTGTATCAGAATGACGAAAAGCCCCTTCAAGAGGTCTACAAGACCACATCACAAACTTTTGGAACTTCGAAATGTGGAATATCACTACAATGGCTAAGGTCTTACGGCATCTAAAGAGGGCCACAGACTGTGATTAAAGGTGTTCGAGAAATGAAAACTTTACTCAAAAAGCAGCAGAGAATGTGGATTGCGTTTAACGGAGTCTAGACTATTACTTAAAGGCTGCCTCGTGCTTGGAGCACAACTAAATGCCAAGTCGGAAACATTCGCACTTTATTTACACAAGCGGAAATACATTCTAAAATACTAGTTCAAGCTACCAGAGCGAAATGACACTGTTGCTTCCTCTCTTTCATCGCTATTTCCCGCAGTTGTCTCCCCGTTCAGTTTTCATCCTGCTAATTTTCCGCGACTTTTATTTCCTTCCTCGTATATCTCACTTCCGCTTTCTCTCTCTCTCTCTCTCTCTCTTTCTCTCCCTATCTATCTATGCTGATGTGTTTACGTCCCCGTATCTTAGCGGTTCGGCAAAAGAGACCAATAGAATAAGTACTAGGCTTACAAAGAATAAGTCCTGGGGTCGATTGGTTCGACTAAAGGCGGTTCTCAAGCATGGCCACAGTCAAATGACTGAAACAAGTAAAAGGGTAACAGAGTATATATATATATATATATATATATAT
>NC_069005.1:24983532-24984087 GCF_001194135.2 Octopus bimaculoides | reverse complement strand
GATGGGGGCAAGGGGGTAGGATGCGGGTGGGCACGGGGTGGATTATTTCTTTGCCGGAGTTTCTCAAGAATGTCAGCCTGGTTCTGGCTTTTTGGGGGAGGGAAGACTACTTACTTTCACTTCACTGAGAGGAAAAGGAGGGGGGTTGTGGTATTGGTGGCAGTGGTGACGCCGGCCGTGGTGGTGGTGGTGGTGGTGATGTTGGTGGTGGTGGCTGTAGTGGAAGGGGTTTAGGGTAAAGAGAGAGTAGAGGGGAGGCACCCCAGTACCACATGCCGCACACATATAAATAGAGAACACACGCGCGTGTGTGTATATATCTATCTTTATATCTACACATGCACACATACACACACACCTATACATACACATACACACAAACACACATATATATATACATATATACGACGGGTTTCTTTCAGTTTCCGTCTACCAAATCCACTCACAAGGCTTTGGTCGGCCCGAGGCTATAGTAGAAGACACTTGCCCAAGGTGCCACGCAGTGGGACTGAACCTGGAACCATGTGGTTGGTAAGCAGGCTACCTACCACACAG
>NC_069005.1:24982375-24983522 GCF_001194135.2 Octopus bimaculoides | reverse complement strand
GACCCAAAGCACTTTACTTGTCAATTTGCATGTTTTACAAGTGTAGCATATACCTTGCCACGAAATTCTATCCCTTCATGTCACTCATACGACAAGCTCGGCTAATAATCAATCATGTATATCTGTGTGTGTGTGTATATATATATATATATATATATATATATACACACGTATATGTATATTTATATATATATATGTATGTATGTATGTATGTATTCATATATGTATGTATTCATATGTGTATGTATATGTGTATTATATCATATTAAAGTCTGATTTTGTGTGCAGTTATAATAACAATTTTACATTAATCTGATGGTTTGTCAGTGTTATACAAGAATGTTGTTGACAGTGATCTCGAAGTTTCCGCATAATATATGTGTATGTGTATGTATATGCATATACGTATATAAATGTGTATGTGTGTCTATATATTCCTGTATATAAATAAATATATATATATACATACATACATACACACTCGTTATTCTGTTGAGTTCTCTTCCTATAAAGCATATATACACGCACACATACGTACGTACATACATGCATACATACATACATACATACATACATACATACATACATACATGGAGCCATGCAACGGGGCCTCAGTTCCTTAATGTAATCTTAGGTACATAATTACGATATAAAGTGTCTCCTGGGCATTTTTAGACCTGGCAGAGTCTACCCCACCACCTACCGCTTGGAAGAGGCACAGACTGTGTAGGACGAAGACAGAGAGAGCCCCAGTGTAGGGGAGATATTTTACCGACCACGAAAGGATGAAAGGTGAAGTTGGTCTCAGTGGAATTAAAGTTGAAAGCGAAGAGCGCCGGGAATATTACCTCAAAGTAACTAACTGTGTACATTAGCGACTCTACTAACAAGCTGTTGTTCATGTGCACGCGTAGCTATACTCTTTTACTCTTTTACTTGTTTCAGTTATTTGACTGCGGCCATGCTGGAGCACCGCCTTTAGTCGAGTAAATCGACTCAAGGACTTATTCTTTGTAAGCCTAGTACTTATTTTATCGGTCTTTTTTGCCGAACAGCTAAGATACGGGGACGTAAACACACTAGCATTGGTTGTCAAGCGATGGTGGGGGGACAAACACAGATACACAAACACACACACACACACACA
>NC_069005.1:24979353-24981928 GCF_001194135.2 Octopus bimaculoides | reverse complement strand
AAAACGTACATGTTCGTTTATTTATTTAGTACACGTATTTTTTTTATTATATATATATATATGTCAGATTTTCCCGTTTGTTGTCCTTTCATTTAATCCTAAGAATATTATTTATGTAACGCACGCACTCCTTAAATTTTTTTACCTATACATACTTATACTCATTTATATATGTATAGGCATACCTACACAAGTGTGCCCCTTCTCGATTCTGTTACCTCGTAACTTGCAGAAAATGAATTTTTAAAAAAATAAACATTTTTCTGGAAGTTATGAGGAAGCGAAGTTGGGGGCACACTTGTGTAAGTATGCCAAATAAATATACTGAACAGCTTAACTACATGTTTATGTGTGTGTGTGTGTGTGTGTGTAAATATAAACGTGCGTGTGTATATGCATATACATATATGCATGCACATATATACAAAAGCACACAAAGGAACATGCATACACACACACACACACTCAGACTCTTATATGAGTATGTATATATATATATATATATATATATATATTATAATAATAATAATAATAATAATAATAATAATAATAATAATAATAATAATAATAATAATAATAATAATAATAATAATAAATATAATATTAGGGACAAAAAACGTTAATTATAAATTATATATATATATATGTATTCGCTCGTCTATACTCGTATACTTTCCATACGATGGACTCCGTCAGATCGCCAGAATAAACTTGCTGAAAGGTGTTGAAATTGTGATGTTATATGGTTATCGATTGACGAAGGTATTTGATCGAGTTCTCGTGTTCCTCGTAAATTTCTATGACGCTCCCACCCCCACCGCCACTGTCCTTCCATTTACAGTACACACATACATACATACATACATACATAAACCTATCAATAACGTACCTCTAATGACTACTGGAAACAGCTGTAAGTTAAATCTACTACGATATATAATGACCATTATTCATATCTTGTCTTGTATAGCTGTACGCGCACACGCGCGACAGACAGACAGACAAACTGACATGTAGATAGATAAATAAATAGATAGATCGATAGATATGTTTCTTTATTAGCCACAGGGCTGAACACAGGTGACAAAATACAGAGTAGAACTTGTCTTTTTTGGGAAGGAAAGAAAAGAAAAAGGGCGAGGGGGGAGGAGAATTTTGATCAAAAGGTATCTTGGAAAGAAAAAAACCATAGATAGATAGATAGATAGATAGATAGACAGATAGATAGACAGATAGATAGATAGATAGATAGATAGATAGATAGATAGATAGATAGTATAGTATAGAAGAAGTGGGGTGACTGATTTCGATGTTTCTGTCAACTAACTTTCATCGGACAATCCGATGAAGTTTAACCACCCGAAACTTTGAAGTCACTATCAACACTTGAAAAAGTATTTTAGATACGTGAACGTTCCTTCAGCTTACTATAAAATCGTTTCTATTATAAGTCTACACAAAAACCAAGTTACGTGCGTATGTTTATGTATGTATGTATGCATGTATGTATGTATGTATGTCTGTATGTATGTGTAACGTACATATATATATATACATATCTACTTGCATACATGTACACACATATGCATACAAGCATGATAGATCGCCATTACAATACATCAATGCATGCCTTCACATCTATACAGGCGGTAACTCTAACATAGACATCGGTCTATAAATATGTGTCTGTAGACATAAATCGAGCGATGGCAGCTAACGTGATAATTATCTTGACAGAAATTATATAGACTCATTCCACAGGGTGACACTTCATACATACATACATGCATACACAAACTATATATATATATATATACAAGCATGGACGTGTATGTATGTATGTATGTATGTATGTATGTATGCACACAGAGACACATTTAATGTGCAGACGGACACATGCATAGTTGTAGCGTCATAGAAGCAGTGCGGAAATGTTTGTTTGTTAATGGCAAATATAGATAGATAGATAGATAGATAGATAGATAGATAGATAGATAGATAGATAGATAGATGGATTCTTTTAAATACTGTTTTGTCCTGAAGGCAAATGAGCCGTATCCTTGGCCTTTGCTGGCCCTCCGAAACACGAGTGATTGACGCGGTTAGAGTTCCTTTCAAACATAGACACACAAACAGACAGACAGACAGTTAGATAGATAGATAGATAGATAGATAGATAGATAGATAGATAGATAGATAGATAGATAGATAGATAAACAGATAGATAGATACCACTTACCGGATTTGCCCACTCCAGGTTTTCCGAGTACAGCAAATCTGGAGTCGGGATGTTTACCACGGGTGCCTGAGGTCATATTGGGACGTGGTGGTTCATCAGCTGTAAAAAGGTCCAGCCTGCTCCTCAAGTAGCAGCAGTAGCAGCAGCAGTAGTAGTAGTAGTAGTAGTAGTAGTAGCAGCAGCAGCAGCCCTTTCTGCTACTACTGTGTAACGTAGGAGCAGTTTATAAACGTTCGGCTGTTGTTTGTCTCTGGTTCTTATTAAAATCCAGAGATTTTACTTGAATGTGGCCACCCTCAACGAGCACTTGCAACAAGACTGTCGATGTCCTCTTGT
>NC_069005.1:24977798-24978967 GCF_001194135.2 Octopus bimaculoides | reverse complement strand
GTTTTTTGTTTAGTTGCTGTTGTTGTTGTTGTTGTTGTTGTTGTTGTCGTTGTGGTTGTTGTTCGTGTTCTTCTTGTTCTTGTTTTTTTTTTTAGCCCCCCAGGTCAGCCGATCTCCACCAGAACCAGACGTGCAGTATGCGGCGGCGGCGGCGGCGGCGGCGGCGATGGCGGTGGTGGGATGTAAAGGTGGAGTTAACTCCAGATGAAGTTCTTGTGTTGTTGTTCTTGTTGTTGCTGCTATGGTGGCGGTGGTGGCGGCGCAGCTGCTGGTGATGCTGGCGGTGCCGGCGGCGGTGACGACGCTGTCGCGGTTCTAATGTTAACAAAGTTTATAACCAGTTGAATCAATGAGTATTTAATATCACCATGATTTTAAACTTTCCCTGTTAATAGATAGCAACACGGTTTCGATTCCAGTGTTCTCTCTGTCTCTCACTATCTCTCTCTCTCTCTCTCACTATCTCTCTCTCTCACTATCTCTCTCTCTATCTATCTACCTCTCTATCTATCTATCTATCTGTTTATCTATCTATCTACCTATCTCTCTATCTACCTATCTATCTGTTTATCTATCTATCTCTCCATCTATCTATATAAATCTATCTATCTATCTATCTATCTATCTATCTATCTATCTATCTATCTATCTATCTATATCTCTGTGTCTGTCTCTCTCTCTCTCTCTCTCTCTCTCTCTCTCTCTCTCTCTGTCTACCCTCATTTGTCGTTAGACACCAGCATTCATGGCTCTGTTTCCATCCGATCACAGTCTCTGCAAATGAATGAACACCACTAAATCACACGCTGTAAAACAACCTGTGATGGTGTGATATAAATTAGATATATTTCATTCCCTGGTTGTTCTATGTAATAAAATTAGATATCACACCACAGAATGGTATAAACACAAATCTCGATGGTAGTAGATGCAGAGAGATGTATCAATTAGACTTGCTCAGCTGACGAGCAGAGGGAGAGACAGAGAGAGTGAGAAACGGATGGACAAAGAGGGAGACAGAGAGAGAGAGGAGCAGAGGAATATGGAAGGGGGGAGAGACGAAGATGAGAGATGAGAGAGAGAGGGGGGGAGAGAGAGATGACATGGTTTATCTGACGGTGATGTGAACCTGTTCCTCTCAGCTAAATGTCTACGGCAAGATGTTTGTC
>NC_069005.1:24974058-24974683 GCF_001194135.2 Octopus bimaculoides | reverse complement strand
ATATATGATTATAAAGGCTCCATAAAGGATCAAATCACACTGGCTAGACGCAATTACGCAAGACAGACAGCAAGTAACCTATTATCTTAGCACGAAAGTTATCGTCAAAGGGAGAACACTGTTCTTAGATAATCCACAATTCCAACAGTGTCAGAATGTATCCAATAATGCATGGAAACTTAAGCATGGCGTAAAAACGTAATAAAAACAAGACGAATAGGTTATCTGGTGTTGTTACAATTGTTTCATTTGATCTGTTGACTAATCAGCAAGTAATTGTTCATTTGTTTACCTGGCTGCCTGACGAATTGGCATTTACGTAACGTATTACGTAATCTAACTACTTGTATTACGCTTACGTCAAAATAAATACTTCTAACAATTGTAGCAATACCAGATAGCACATTCGACTGTTTTTATTACATGCACGCGCGTACACACACACAAACACACACACACACACACACACACATATATATATATATATATATATATATATATATATAATAATACAAATATATATATATTTGTCTGTATGTATATATATATACATATATATAAGTGTAGGGGTGGCTGTGTGGTAGAAGCTTGCTTCCCAACCACATGGTTCCAGGTTAAGTCCCAC
>NC_069005.1:24969864-24970640 GCF_001194135.2 Octopus bimaculoides | reverse complement strand
TGTGTGAGAGAGAGAGAGAGAGAGAGAGAGAGAGAGAGAGAGAGAGAGAGACACACACACACAGACACACACACACACACACACACACACACACACACACACAGAAATAGCGTTTGTGTTTGTCCCCACCGCCGCTTGACAACCGGTTTTGATGTGTTTACGTCGCCGTAACCTAATGGTTCGGCAAAAGAAGTCTGATAGAATAAAAGCTTTAAAAAAATAAGTATCAGGCATTCAAAAAAATACTGGGGTCGATTCATTCGACTAAAAATTCAATACGGTACCCCAGCATGGCCGCAGTCTAATGACTGAAACATGTAAAAGAGATAAAAAGGATATTATGTATGTGTGTATGTATTTGTGTGCATGTGTGTATGCATGTATGCATATATGTATGCATGTATGTATGTATATATGTGCGTATGCATGTATGTATGTATGTATGTATGTATGTGCGTGTATGTGCGTGTATGTATATATGTACGTATGCATGTATACATGTATGTATGTATGTATGCATATATGTATGTATGTATGCATGTATGTATAGATGCATGCATGTATGTATGCATCTATGTATGTATATATTCTTGCATATATGCATGTGTATGTATGTATGTATGTGTGTATGTATGTATGCATGTATGTATGCATCTATGTGTGTATGTATGTATGTATGCATGTATGTATGTATGTGTGTATGTATGTATGCATGTATGTATGCATGTATGTGTGTATGTGTGTATGTATGTATGCATGTATGTATGCATGTCTCC
>NC_069005.1:24968670-24969854 GCF_001194135.2 Octopus bimaculoides | reverse complement strand
TATGTGCGTGTATGTGCGTGTATGTATATATGTACGTATGCATGTATACATGTATGTATGTATGTATGCATATATGTATGTATGTATGCATGTATGTATAGATGCATGCATGTATGTATGCATCTATGTATGTATATATTCTTGCATATATGCATGTGTATGTATGTATGTATGTGTGTATGTATGTATGCATGTATGTATGCATCTATGTGTGTATGTATGTATGTATGCATGTATGTATGTATGTGTGTATGTATGTATGCATGTATGTATGCATGTATGTGTGTATGTGTGTATGTATGTATGCATGTATGTATGCATGTCTCCATGTATGTATGTATGCATGTATGTATATATGTATGTACACTGCATTTCATCCCTGCAGAGAAATAATCATAGGTGTTGTTGTTGCTGTTGTTGCTGTTGTTGTCTGTTGATGTTGTCGTTATTAAAGCGGTGACGTTGGGGGAATCAGTACAGCATGAAACAACAATGTGAACAAATTCGCTCTTTCCATTCAATGCGCTTAAGTTGATTTCAGGTAGTGTTGTGGTTTTAAGTGGGGCGTTAGTTTTAAAATAAGTTAAGGACTAAATGCTGAGACAGACAGACAGACAGATAAGTAACCAGACAGACAGACAGACAGACTGATAACAAACCAGACAGACTGAAAGTGGTGTGAAAGACAGAAGACGTCATGGACATAGAAAGTGAATCATTCGAGAAATTACTTACGGCTCTTTATCTCAAGTGTCCGGCGATTTGTAAGAAGGTCAAAGGACAAATGCACTTATTGGTCAAGTGGCCAATATGCCGTTGAGCTGGCCTTTATGTTTTACTAAACGCAATTCGGCTTTGGCTGATGTAACAACCGCTGACCGCTTTCACACGGAAAGACGCGATCACCTCTTGTAGACGTTCGTTGGCAGAGTTGGCAGAGGTGTTAGAGCGTCTCGGATAGAAAGGCCTTTGAGGTATTCCAAGTCCCCAAAGGTCTAGGGTTCACTTTGCCGTTCATCCTTCCGGAGTGGATAAGTGTAATAGAATACCACTCAAGGAGTGAAACTTTTCTCTCTCTCTCTCTCTCTCTCTCTCTCTCTCTCTCTCTCTCTCTCTCTCCTCTTTCTCTCTCTCCTCAGTCTCTCTCTCTCCTCTTTCTCTCCCCCTTCTCTCTCTCTCTCTCT
>NC_069005.1:24967176-24967969 GCF_001194135.2 Octopus bimaculoides | reverse complement strand
TCTCTTTCTCTCTCTCTCTCTCCCTCTCTCTCTCTCCTTCTCCTGGAGAGCGGATGTCGATAAAATAAGTTCCTGCCAAATAATGTGTGTGTGTGTGTGTGTGTTGTGTGTGTGTGTTGTGTGTGTGCGTGGCCTTGTGTTAATACTTGAAATAAATACCAGTTTTATCTATATAAACATGAATATGTGTGTGTGTGTGTGTGTGTGTGTGTATGTGTGTGAACATGTATACTCACGTACACAAATGCGCGCACGCAACCGTGCGCACACATACGCACACGCACACGCACACGCACACATTAAACTGACAGATAGATAGACAGAGAAAGAGAAACAGACAGATGCACATATATACACACACGTACGCAGTATTCGGTTTGCACAGTTTCACTTTAGTATATTCTGTTTTTATTTCATTTTATTTTTGTTGTTTTTGGGGTTTGTTTCTTTCTTATTCCTAAACCTAACACTTAATTTAAACTCATTTCTTTCATATATATTTTTCTTAAATACTTTTGAGATTGAATAAGGTGTGTCAATTTCTCTGGAAACGAAAATTAATGCATTAAATCGGCTTCAACGTGTTATGAGTTCAGCAGAAACTGCGAAACACATTTAATACGAGTGGGTGCTAAGCAGTTCCTGGCTTTGGGTGATTTTATTCAACATATTCCCCTCTCAGTTTCACACACATTTTGCAGAGGTCCTTCAGTTTTTCAAAGCCCTGTAAAAGAACTCGGGGAAAGACTTCCGCCCGTCCGTCCGTCCCTCCCCCACCATTTTCTCCTAAATT
>NC_069005.1:24962010-24966441 GCF_001194135.2 Octopus bimaculoides | reverse complement strand
CTGAGTTCAAATTCCGCCGAGGTCGACTTCGCCTTTCATCCTTTCGGGATCGATAAATTCAATACCAGTTACGCACTGGTGTCGATCTAATCGACTTAATCCGTTTGTCTGACCTTGTTTGCTCCTCTATGTTTAGCCCCTTGTGAGCAGTAAAGAAATAAGAAACGTTAGCACGCCGGGCGAAATGATTAGCGGTATTTCGTCTGACTTTTACGTTCTGAGTTCAAATTCCGCCGAGGTCGACTTCGCCTTTCATTCTTTCGGGGTCGATAAATTAAGAACCAGTTGCGTACTGGGGTCGATCTAATCGACTGGCCCCCTCCCTCAAAATTTCGGGCCTTGTGCCTAGAGTAGAAAAGAATATTTTTATAACAAATCATACAAAACTGAAAAAATTAGTAAATATGAAAACTGAAAAAAATTAAACATCTTATTGAATCTTATAATATTTTTTATAATAAATCAGACCATTCCTATTGAGGAGGCCAAAAGTCAGTAATGTGTTGAAATATTGAATCAAAAGGATCTAACTCGTTTAATTCAATCTCTTGTCGCCACATAAACTCAATATTTTAGTGGGGAGGTAACCCAATTTTTTAATGGCAATTTTTTAATGAGGGTGGGATAACCAAAAAGTACCTAAATTGCTTCTACATCTATAATGCATCTATAATACAATTCCTAATAACATTTATTTATAAAACTACAGTAGGATTTTTTATATATATATACACAGCGAATGGCTATGGAGGTCCACAAGAGAGAAATTAAGGGTTCCATAAGAAAAAAAATGGTTGAAAACCGCGGCTTTAAACTAATTGTAATCGTTTATTTCTTGAAAAAGAACAGTTTGAAAAGTAGCCACGGTAAATCAAAGCTTTCAAATACGATTAAAGCTCGAATGGATATATTGGTTAAATGTGAACCTATTCAACTCAAAAGCTGTAAATTATAAAGCAGTTGCTGGAGTCGGGTACGTGGTTAGCGTTGTTTATTTTGCGAATGGCAGATCTTGAGGTGCGGGAAGGAATCGTTTAGTGAGTAGTGGGAGTGAATCTCCTGTCAAGAAGACAAATAAGTGATGAAAAATTATTTATTTAACAAGTCAGAGGTGTGAAAAGTTTAAAAGATTCATAAGAAAAAGAACAAGAAAACGGGTGGAAGTTTTACGGCAATTAAAGTGTGTAAATGGATAGGAAGTGTATGGAAGAGATAAATCAAGAAACAGTAATGTCAATAGATGCAATGTTTAGATGTTCAGACGATGCACTGATTAGAGAAGAGGTGAAATGTTACGATGGCGATATCAGAACTGATGAAAGAACGCTAAAGAATGGTACGCAAAAGGAAATCTGATGGAATCTGAAAAGTAAAATTTGCCGAAGAAATTAAAAGAAACTTACGATTAAAAGTGAAAAGGTAAAACTACGAAAGTAATTAGTTAATGTTTTGTTTAGATGTAATTTGGTTTCCAGGAAGACATATTCTATCGATTAGTATGAATAAATGGTAGAAATAAATAAATATATTGGTGATATTGAAGTGATATCAGAATGATGTAGCAGAATAGAGAACAAACTCTCGTTTGTTATCTAAATATAAAACCTTTCGTAGGAATAATAGTGTTGAAAAGTAAGAGAGCATATTGAGACTCTTGGCAAAACAAAGAAGAATTGAAAGAAACTTATAAAATAAAGAAAAGTTATGTGGATGTAAATATAATATTCTTTGTTGAGTGACATCTTCTATCTTCATGACAGTTGATACGATGTACAAAAAAATTCCTTTTTGATGGTTGAACTCAAAGTAGATGAAGTTATAGTTAACTGTTTGTGAATATTGTCCGTTCTTGGGGCAGAGAGCTGGCAGAGAGCTGGCAGAATCGTTAGCACACCGGGCAAGCAAAATACTCGGCGACATTTCATTCGTTTTCACGATTCTGAGTTCACATTCTGCCAAAGTCGAATTTGCCTTTCATTCTTTTCAGGTCGATAAAATGAATACCAGTCATGTACTGGGTCGATGTACTCGACTTACTTCCTTCCCTGAAATTGCTGGCCTTTTGCCAAAATTTGAAACCAATATTGCCGTGGGCACAGGCATTCATCGACATTTTCTACACTAAGGTTTGTTTGTTTTTTAAACCCAATATCTACACGCTTTAATTTATAATTTTATCTATTTCACGTTCAACTGTTAACAAAGAATTATACCACGTTCTCTCGAAGTCTCTAAATTCTTTCAACGTAAATAGAAAAATAATGTCAATAACTTCTTTTGTTTACATACGTCTATGCAAAGACCTTAAAGCAACTCTACAATGGCTACACACATTCTCCGGTGCCTTTACTCCGGAGACCTGAAAGTGAATGTTGCAGACTAATTAACTTCCTCATTGCAAATGAAATATTTAATATATTCATCTCTACTAAGGCGGTGAGTTGGCAGAGTCGTTAGCACGCCGGGTGAAATGAGTTCAAATTCTTCTGGGGCCGACTTTGCCTTTCATCCTTTCGGGGTCAATAAATTAAGTACCAGTTGCATACTGGAGTCGATCTAATCGACTGATCTCCTCCCCCAAAATTTCGGGCCTTGTGCCTAGAGTAGAAAAGAAAATTCGTCCACTCTACTCACAGTCGTATACACAAACATATATCTCGTGTATTACCGTTATAATTAAAATGTGTGGATGGGTGTTTCTAAGTAAAAGTGATGATTAGGGCAGTGGTGGCGAAATCAGCAAGGCTTGTGAGTGATTAGCAACAATAAAGTTGCTCGTCCTTCCAGAAATGACAAACCAATTCTTGGTCAGATGAACTTCCATTAACTGAACTATACGAATATGTTTCTTTATAAAACACACACACATACATACATGTATGTATGTATGTATGTATATATGTATGTATGTAATAATACAAATAATATGTGAGTATATGCATATATACGTACATGTATGTACATACCTACATCTACATGCATATATAGATGCATATCTGGGTACAGGACGTTACAAAAAAGAAACGTGGACAAAATGAAAAACAGAACATAAACAGAGTACAGAAAACACACAGGCCACATAGAGAACATTTCCTTCATCAGCTGCCACCATTCTAAAACTAAGCGTTTCGAAGAGTTAAACTTCGCTTTTATTACCCCACTGGTAGCGAAGCTACACAGTTATGTTTTTGAAAATCAGTCACCCAATCAAATTTAATTGCCTTTCCGTTGAATTGTATTACATTATATCATATTATATTTCATGAACCATCACAATCTTTGTTTTAATATGATCACAACTGTCCGACGAACGGTAACGTGAAACTGAGTAGCAGTTTGTGAAGATTTTTTCGGCTTTAATAAAAGCATTCTGTTCTACCTTCGGTATAGGAGTATTATTTTTTCCACCTATGTGTCTACTTGTGCGTATATATAAACCTCTGATGGTTCACCAAGTGATAAATTAGAGGACCCAATAAAAGTGTAAAGTATTTTCTAATATGTTATATACATTATATACCTGATATAATAAATCGGTGAAGGAGCATGGCTCAGTGGCTAGAGCGTGGGCTCACAATCATAAGGTAGTGAATTCGAACCCTTGACCGGGTTGCGATGTTTTGTTTTTGAGCAAGACACTTTATTTCACGTTGCTCCAGTTGTAGAAAAGCTGTATTGGCCCTTGCCTTTCTCTTGGATAACATCGGTGGCATGAAGAGGGGAGACTGCTGGTCTTCCATAAACAACCTTGTCTGGACTCGCGGTGCTTTTGTTTTCTCAGATAGCATTCAGGCCAACTAAAACCTTGTGCGTGGATTCTGTTTGCACAATGTCATATCACAATAAATACTCTTAACGAAACATTGTAGTGATACCATATAATTCATTCGTCTGGCTTTTTATTTTTTTGTGTGTGTGGGTGTATGTGCGCGCGTGTATGCTTTCGTTTTTTATGTAATTAATGTAATTAACAGTCTTTTGATAACTTCTTATTTAAAAAAAATGCGACCGAAATAGAAACAGCGTTTTCTATCTACGAATATTTGTTTCAAATTATGGCACAAGGCCAGAAATTTCGTGGGAGGGGGTTAAGTCGATTACATCGACTCCAGTGCTCAACTGGTACTTATTTTATCGACTGCGAAAGGATGAAAGGCAAAGTCGACTTCGGCGGAATTTGAATTCAGAACGTGAAGACAGACGAAATGCTATAATGCATTTTTTCTGGCGCAGTAATGATTCTGCCGGTTTGTTGCCATTCTATCTACGAATATTAGAAACATTTTAGTTGAAACGAGAAAAAAAGAATAAATCAAATTTAATAAATTTAGGCGTAGGAGTGGCTGTGTGGTAAGTAGCTTGCTTACCAACCACATGGTCCAGGGTTCAGTCCCACTGCGTGGCACCTTGGGCAAGTGTCTTCTACTATAT
>NC_069005.1:24958591-24960897 GCF_001194135.2 Octopus bimaculoides | reverse complement strand
GTGTGTGTGTGTGTGTGTGTGTGTGTGTGTGTGTGTGTGCGTGTATATGTTTGTGTGTCTGTGTTTGTCCCCCCACCCCACCCAACATTGCTTGACAACCGATGCTGGTGTGTTTACGTCCACCGTAACTTAGCGGTTCGGCAAAAGAGACCGATAGAATAAGTACTAGGCTTACAGAGAATAAGTCCAGGGGGTCGATTTGCTCGACTAGAGGTGGTGCTCCAGCATGGCCACAGTCAAATGACTGAAACAAGTAAAAGAGTAAAAGAGTAAGCAACTTAATGGCGATCCCACATAGAAAAAAGTGCCACTTTCAGGAATTGAAAAAACAAAAAAAAACAAAAAAAACAAAACATTGATTCTCCTATGAAAAAAAAAGAAAGGGGATAGAAAACAGGGCAATCGTAAATATAAAAACGAATTCTAAGACAGTTTTTTTCAAAAGAGTCCATTAAAGTGAGTCACAAAACAAGGCCACTGTTTGAGGACAATTGTCCATTGACAGCAGACCTCAAAAGGATAAGTGATATACTAAATAAACAATCCCAACGTGTTTTCATTTCTTCACTGGGAGATATGCAAATATGTTTTGCTTAACGAGTACTTCAGCACTGCGGTTATGTCGACGTTGCATCGACATAAAAGAAACGGATATAATAAGAAACGGTTATTGATGAGATGAGTTTGAACTCGACAACAGGCTCTGATGGATTTCCAGTAATTCTTTTAATGTCAAGCAAGCAAGCTCTCGCGAGATCATTGCAGATACTCTGCCAGAGCTTCAATACACGCAGCAAACTTCATAAAAAAACGAAGAAAAAGAATATGTTTCGCCCCTTGTGGGCAATAAAGAAATAAGAAACGTTAGCACGCTGGGTGAAATGCCTAGCGGTATTTCGTCTGTCTTTACGTTCGGAGTTCAAATTCCGCCGCGGTCGACTTTGCCTTCCATCCTTTCGGTGTCGATTAAATAAGTACCAGTTACGCACTGGGGTCGATGTAATCGACTTAATCCCCTTGTCTGTCCTCGTTTGTCCCCTCTATGTTTAGCCCCGTGTGGCAATAAAGAAATAAATATATGTGTTGTACGTTAGCTCACTTTTTCCATCAAATCGAAGTTGCCTGAACAGGTGCATGGTATGTCAGGTATCGAAGTGACCGCAGAGCATCACGTGATGAAGTGTTTTGCTCAAAAAAAAAAAAAAAACAACGCACCACCCGGTCTAGGAATTTAAATTACGATCACAAGAGCAACTCCCTAACCACTAGGTCATAAGTCCTCACTATATATTTAGATGTGAGATATCTCGACTTTGCCAAGGCCTTCGATAAAATTGATCACGGAGTGATATGTCACAGACTGTTTTACCTTAGTATCATTGGAAATCTAGAGGAATGGCTGCGAGACTTTTTAAAAGATAAAAAAAATTGGAGTCTAACAGTCGCGCCTAATGGTGCTCTCTCAGAAGAATAACCAATTCAAAGCGGAACCCCATCGGGGAATCGCACTGGAACCATCTATGTTCGCAGCGGCTCCCTTAGACATATCCTTAGCCATACAGTCAGTCATTCTCACCAGCTACACTGACGATACAAAAATTTAAGAGGCGATCGAGAACTCTGATGATAAGACTAAACTACGGAAAGAACTGAACGCATACGAGTGGATTGAAGAAAACAATACAGTTCAATGCTGACATTTTTCAACTCGCTATCCACCCACAGACTGCAATCAAACTATACAGGGCGATGGAGTATAGCAAATCCGGATGTACAATTAGTAGCTCTGGGAATCCACATCACAAATAATGTATCATTCCGTGCGTTTATTACTAAGATAGCATCGTCCATTCGTCTTCCCTTATTCCTTCGGTTTCTACTTTTTTTTCCACCTCCGGCTTCTATCTTTTTCCATTATCGTCTCGTCATCATAGTAGCGATCCAACACCCAGACACCCAGCTGTCCAGACACTCTCCCGTCGTGCCATTCCTATCAACTGGTCGGTGTGAGATGAGAACGATGAGTCAGTGATCAGAAGTTCAAACCCAGATAACAACTGGCTGCATGTCGTTCACGTAAATATAACTTGGCAGATAAACAGTCGTTGATAGATTCACATCATAAACGGGTTGTGTGCACGCGAGTGTGCACTGTATACGGATATATACACTCACTCACACATACATATGTATATATATGTATATATATATATATACTTTTTCTCCATTTTTTTATATTTGTTTAATTTGTTTATGGTATATTTTTATACCTATAACGAGACTCCTCAAATATATATATATATATA
>NC_069005.1:24956267-24957951 GCF_001194135.2 Octopus bimaculoides | reverse complement strand
TATACCATAAACGAATTAAACAAATGTAAAAAAAAGTATATATGTATACATCGGTTGTCAAGCGATGGTGGGGGACAAACACAGACACACAAACATATATATACATATATATACACATACACACACATATATATATATATATACAACTGGCTTCTTCAGTTTCTGTCTACCAAATCTACTTACAAGGCTTTGGTCAACCCGAGGCTATAGTAGAAGACACTTACCCAAGGTGCCATGCAGTGGGACTGAACCCAAAACCATACGGCTGGGAAGTAAGCTTCTTACCACACAGCCACGCCTGAAGAATAGGAATGTTAGATTCACAAGTTGATAGTTTTTATGTTTTAATCGTACTTGATATATTTTTTATGCAAGCAAAACTTGGGAAATTTTCACATGTATGCTTGTATACGCATATATGAGCGTTCATGTGCTTGTGTATATATGTGTGTCTACGCATTTTTGTATGTGCATTTGTATGTCTTCACAATACGAAAAATACATTTCTGGATGCTCAAAGTGGCCTTTACCGGGATGATGGATTCCTAAAACTTACTAACTGTACAAAAATTTAAGATTCCAAACCACAGTTGTGTGTGTGTGTGTGTGTGTGTGTGTGTGTGTGTGTGAGTGTGTGTGTGTGTAAGGAAAATAAAATAAGTTAGAAAATGCTAAAATTAATTTATCATGAAAAGCATTTTAGTATGTATGTATGTATACGTTTGTATGTCTGTTTTTGTCTCGCCAACATAGCTTGACAACTGATGCTGGTGTGTTTACGTACCCGTAACATAGCAGTTCGGCAAAACAGACCGATAGAACAAGTACTAGGCTTACAAAGAATAAGTCCTGGGGTCGATTTTCTCGACTAAAGGCTGGTGTTCCAGCATGGCCGCAGTCAAATGACTGAAACAAATAAAAGAATAAAAGAATATATGTATGTATACATATGCGTGTGTGTATATGTATATATATATATATATATATATATATATGGGGGGGGGGCGCATATAAATATTAGTGTGTGTATGTATGTATGTATGTATAATGTTTCAGTTTCAAAAGAAACACAGCCATAATTTAAAGTAAAATATTTATTTTATTTGGCGTCAGATTTATTTATCTTATCTCAAGGTATTTGAACAAATGTCTTGGACATATCGCGACATTATATATACACACACAGATATATATGTATATGCATACTTATCTATATTTATGTATGCGTCCTATGTATATATACAGGCAGTGGTATATCGTATATCTATCAGTTCAGTAGAAAAACTACATATATTACTCAGAGCCTGTGCCTGTAAAAAAAAGGCAGACCTATTCAGAGCTCTGGAACACTGATTTACTGTTTAAAAACTATAGTTGTTGTTAGTGGTGGAGGCGACGCTAGCAGTTCTGCTCCTGGCGGAGGCGGTGGCGGCATTAGCGGTGGTTGTGGTAGTGGTGGTGTGAAACTGGGAGTGTGATTAAATACTGGGACTCGCTATAACAGTTGACCCACGGGTCAACTGCTATTACTTTTGCTGTCACTACTACTCTCTCTATCCATTTCTAACTTGATTTTTTTTTTCTTCTGAGATGGGCGGAGGTGTACTTAACGTGGACAGCATTGAGCAGGTTAAGATGCTAGTGTAAATAAATTCGTGCTTCACTCTGTATGTGTGTGTGTGTG
>NC_069005.1:24955513-24956059 GCF_001194135.2 Octopus bimaculoides | reverse complement strand
ATGCACACTGGGTTGTGCGTGAGGTGTGCATATGTATTTTGGGGGTCTGTGAAGGATATATATGTTGTTGTGTGTATGTGTTATGTTTGTTGGGTTAAGTGTGTGTGATGTATGTGTTGCATGTCTATGTGTGTGTGTGTGCGTGTGTGTGTGTGTGTGTGTGCGTGTGTGTGTGTGTGTGTGTGTGTGATTTATCTGTGAGTAGTTTGTGTGTGATACAAGTGTTTTGTGACGTATGCGTTGCTCGTTTATAGTATATCTGTGTTGCACTCGCGCGTGTATAAACGTGTGCCTGCGTGTGTGTGTGTGTGTGTATAAGTGTGTGTGTGTCTATATAAGTGTGTGTATATATATGTGTGTGTGTGTGTATAAGTGTGTGTGTATAATTGTGTGTGTATATAATGTTGTGTGTGTGTATAAGGATGTGTGTGTATAAGTGTGTGTGTATATAAGTGTGTGCATACGTGTGTGTGTGTGTGTGTGTGTGTGTAAAATGAGAGGTTGTTGTTTTTGTTGTATTTCATTTTTGCCTCCCTTTCCCCCTCC
>NC_069005.1:24950867-24953801 GCF_001194135.2 Octopus bimaculoides | reverse complement strand
ACATTATTTACATTTGACAGATATTCGTCCTCATCTTGTTTGTTGTTAACACAACGTTTCGGCTGATATACCCTCCAGCCTTCGTCAGGTGTCTGGGGAAATTTCGAACCTGGGTTCTCATTCCTATCGATGTTACTATTATTATTATTATTATATTATTATTATTATTATTATTATTATTACTATTATTAATCAGGTCGCTGTCGTGAATCGAACTCGGAACCTTGGGGTTAGTAGCCCGAGTTCTTAACCACTACGCCATATGCCCGTGGGCAAGATGAGGACGAATATCCGTCAAATGTAAATAATGTAAATAATGTAAATAATTCCTCATCTCTTAAATATAGAACTGTATATATATATATATATATATATATCTGTCTCTCGTTGCTCACTTATATTCTACTTCCTCCTCTTCTTCTCCCTCTACCACTCTTTCTCTCCATGTGTCCAGCTACTAATTCTTTTCAATATCTTGGCCCCGCCAAGCACACACGAACATTCCTCGTCCCGTTTCATTCCAGTTCGTGCTTCACAGCGTTCAATATACACATACTTTTTCACGTCTGGCCGTATAGCCTTCTTTGTTTGTTTATTTCACTGTTTCGATTTCCTGTCTTGTTTTCTGTCCGCTACTACACTCCTCCATGGAACAAATTTAATTTGTGTCCGTGGGAAGAGCCATTGTAACGATGCGTCCTGCCCTAACTCTTCGAAACGCCAATGTTATAATGGTGGCAGCTGATGAAAGAAGTCTTCTCTATGTGGCCTGTGTGTTTTCTGTACCTTGTTTATCATTTCGTCCATGTTTTTTTGCAACGTCATGTACCCAGATATGCATGTAGATGAAGGTATGTACATACATGTTTCTATATATATGCATATACTCATATATTATATGTATGTATATATATGTGTGTGGACGCATGACCTAATGTCTAGAGTGTTGCTCTCACGATCGCGAGATCGCAGTTTGAATTCCAAGACCGAGTGGTACGTTGTGTTCTTGAGCAAGACACTTCATCTTACGTCGATCTGCGACCACTTCAACACTTGACGCGTGGTGCACCGTGCATCTGTCCAGGCAACGTCGGTTTGATGGAAAGAGTGAGTTAATGTTCTCAACACACATTTGATCACATTTAATCACTAAAAACAAATCATTTGTGCAAAGCATTGAGGAAAATATTTAGTTAACTCAATCTAAAATCTAGAATTAGCCCCCAGGTGTTAATTTCCTAAGCATTAATGTGAATCTTAATAATCTCGTTCATAGTTTACGTTTAGTTTTCTAAAATTTTAAATTTTTAATCACCTTTTGTTTTGAACTTGAAAAAGACAGACGTGCTGTCGAAATATTGTTCAACGAATAAAACGTTTATAAAATTGAATCGCGGTCTACGTCTTCACTTCGTGAAGAGTTACGTCAATCCCTTTTAAAATATAATAATAATAATAATAATAATAATAATAATAATAATAATAATAATAATAATAATAACAATAACAACAACAAAACATCGAAAACTACCTTAGGAATGAGTACCCAGGTTCGAAATTTCCTCAAGATACCTGATGAAGGTTGGAGGGTATATCAGCCGAAACGTTGTGTTAACACCCAAGATGAGGACAAATATCCGTCGAATGTAAATAATGTAAATAATAGAATTACATTTTTTGGAATATACAGGGAAAGCATTACATGTGAAAATATTATTACTGATGTATATGGAAAGGTATGTCCAAATAGGCACACACACACACACACACACACATACACATACACACATGCGGTTAAACAGACAGCAGACAGACAAACAGACAGGCAGATAGATAGATAGATAGATAGATAAATATAGATAGATATATTTATTTACAGCATATTCGAATATACATACACGAAGATATATAGATATATATGTAGATATAGATATGTATATATATGCGTGTGTGTGTGAGTCTGTGTGTGTGTCAATAAATATATATAGACACACATACCTATATGCACATGTATATATGTATATATATGCAAATACATATGTATATTATAAGCACATTATATATATATATATATATATTCTCTATATACATGTATTTATATTCATCCACATATATATACTCATACCCATATATGTATGTGTGTGTATATATGCATGTACATATAAACGTATATATACATATATGCACACAACCATACACACACACATACACACACACACACACACACACACACACACACACACACACACACACACACACACACACACACATATATATATATGAGAAATCTATGATCCACCCAAGTTAACAGACACGTTTAAGTACAGACACAGCAGGATTTTTTGAGTCATCCTGGCGAAGTCATACAACGTTGCAATGATGTCCGTCTCCTGTTGCCTCCTTCAATTGCAGGAAAATAGCTTGAAGCGTAGGCGAACAGTCTCACTCATATCACTGCTTCTAAGCTATCATTCTTTTGCGCATGCATATATGTATTTGTGCATATATATATACTCTTTTACTTGTTTCAGTCATTTGACTGCGGCCATGCTGGAGCACCGCCTTTTAGTCGAGCGCAAATCGACCCCAGGACTTATTCTTTGCAAGCCTAGTACTTATTCTATTGGTCTCTTTTGCCGAACCGCTAAGTTACGGGGACGTAAATACACCACCATCGGTTGTCAAGCGATGTTGGGGGGACAAACACAGACACACAAACATATACACACACATACATACATATATATACATATATACGACGGGCTTCTTTCAGTTTCTGTCTACCAAATCCACTCACAAGGCTTTGGTCGGCCCGAGGCTATAATAGAAGACACTTGCCGAAGGTGCCACGCAGTGGGACTGAACCCGGAACCATGTGGATGGTAAGCAAGCTACTTACCACACAGCCACTCCTGCGCCTAGGTAAAATATTTT
>NC_069005.1:24948410-24950226 GCF_001194135.2 Octopus bimaculoides | reverse complement strand
TGCATATATATATACTCTTTTACTTGTTTCAGTCATTTGACTGCGGCCATGCTGGAGCACCGCCTTTTAGTCGAGCGCAAATCGACCCCAGGACTTATTCTTTGCAAGCCTAGTACTTATTCTATTGGTCTCTTTTGCCGAACCGCTAAGTTACGGGGACGTAAATACACCACCATCGGTTGTCAAGCGATGTTGGGGGGACAAACACACATACATACACATATATATATACATATATACGACGGGCTTCTTTCAGTTTCTGTCTACCAAATCCACTCACAAGGCTTTGGTCGGCCCGAGGCTATAATAGAAGACACTTGCCGAAGGTGCCACGCAGTGGGACTGAACCCGGAACCATGTGGATGGTAAGCAAGCTACTTACCACACAGCCACTCCTGCGCCTAGGTAAAATATTTTTCTAGGAACGAATTAATATTTATAACATTGTTACTATGGGAAATTGTTGCTCTGCTTTACGATTTTTCACTTTACGATCGGTCTCCGGGAACAAATTAACTCGTATAGGGAGACATTACCATCCATACAAACATACATGTGTGTGTATACGTTTGTGTGTATATGTGTGTGTGTGTGTGTCGATGTGTGTGCGGTTGTATGCGAGAATATCTAGACACGCGTGCGCTCTCTTCATCATGCATTTCTCTAGAAACGGATGCGCATGCGCTTCTACAGTTACGAATGCATAGCAACCACTGCATGCACGCGCATGACGTGCACATGTATGGATACACATACATACATACATACATACATACATACATACATACATATATACATACAGCCACGTATATACGCGTGCGCGTGCGTAGCACTCACTCGATGAAATCAGCGGCGGCGTGTTTCAAGGGTCTCCATCTGTGTCTGTGTGTTCGTGGACCCTAATCACTCACAGACCATCCAAATCACATTCTACATAGAAACACACACGCGCGCGCATCCAATTTACATTACGCACTCACGCATACACGTTCTCAAAGACGCGCGCGCGCGCCCAGACGCAAACGCGTGCATACATACACACATATACATACATACATACATACGTACATACATACACACTCACATGTGCAATTCATCAGGCACACATCGTCACACACACATCTTCGCGAACACGAATTTCTCTATACGCCATGCATGCGTAGTTTTGTGTTTGCGCGCATGCGCGTATGACTATGTGTGTGTGTGCGTATGAGTGTGTCCTAAACACATAAACACGGAATTTGCGGGGGCGTTTAAAGGGTCTGCATGAATACATGTATATATATATATATATATATTGTTTTACTTTTATTTTACTTCTTTCAGTCATTTGACTGCAGCCATGCTGGAGCACCGCCTATATTTATCTCTCTCTCTCTCTCTCTCTCTATATATATATATATATATATATATATATATATATATATATATGAGTCTAAGAAAGGTAGATAGATAGATAGATAGATAGATAGACAGATAGACAGACAGACAGACAGACAGATAGATAGATAGATAGATACGTGTATGTGTAATGTGTATTCTACTATTATATACACGCACACATACATGTATGCACACGCATACACACAAATTACGTACATGTACGCGCGCAACATTCACACACACACACACACACACACAGCACACAATACACAACACACAGACACAGACACACACACACACACATACACAAAACAAAACACACATAGAACACAACACACATACATATATATATATACACGCAAATCTGCGGCGGCTGGTCCCCTCATTGTTTGTGTGTGACCCCTAAAAAATCATCGGGAAATTTCAATCTGAT
>NC_069005.1:24944431-24947402 GCF_001194135.2 Octopus bimaculoides | reverse complement strand
ATATATATATATATATATATATATATATATATATATACACACACACATATATATTCGAATCAAAAATGAGAACAAAACGGGAAAAGCAACAAGTCAGAATGACGTACGCAGTGTATGTATATATGTATGTATGTATGTATGTATGTATGTAATGTATGTATGTATGTATGTAATGTATGTATGCATGCATGTATGTATATATGCATGTATGTATGTATGTGCGTGGTTGTATGTAAGTATGTGTGTCTATGTTATGTATGTGTTTGTATGTATGTGTGTATGTATGCATGTGTGAATGTGTACGTGTATGTATGTGTGTGTGTATGTATATATGTACGCATGTGTATATTATACATGCATGTGTGTTTGTATGTATGTATGCATGCGTGTCTGTGTGTGTGTATGTATGAACATACATCATGCATACGTACATACATCTATATATCGTACTCGTTTACTTGTTTCAGTCACTGAGCTGCGGCCATGCTGTAGCACCGTCGTAAAGGGTTCTAGCGCATCACATCGACCCCTACACTTCATTACTTTCTGAACCTGATACTTACTCATGCGTCAGCGCGCCGACCAAAGCCTTGCGATCAGATTTGGTAGACGGAAACTGAAAGAAGCCTATCGCGTGTATATCTGTATTTGTCTCCTCACCACTATCTCTTGACAACCGGTGTTAGAGTGTTTACGTTTCCGCGACTGAGCCGTTCGACATAAGAGATCGCTAGAACAAGTACCAGGCTTTAAACAAGAAAAAAATTGGGGGGGGGGTCGATTCATTCTACTAAAAATTTTTCAAGGCGATGCTCCAGCATGACCGCAGTTAAATGACCTATAGAGATAAAATATAAGATAATAGTATGCATGGCAGTGTGGAGGGGCGTCGATGGTGGTTTCGATTCCTGGACAGGGCGGTGCACTGTAGCCTTGAGCAAGACACTTCATTCCACGTCGTTCCAGTTCACTCAACTGGCAAAAAAAAGAGAATTGTCCTGCGACGGGGCCGGTGTCCCGTCCAATGGGGCTTATGACCCCGTGGCTCGGATAGGACCTTTAAACTTTTTTACATGTATTCTACTACTACAACATACACACATGCATACATACACACATACATACAAACACATACATAGACACACACATATTTACATATATCCACGCACATACATACATACACACATGCGTACATATATACATACACACACACAAACATACACGCACACATGCACATACACATGCAAAAATACATACATTCACACATGCATACATACTTGTAGTAGTAGTAGCAGCAGCAGCAGCAGCAGCAGCAGCAGCAGCAGTAGTAGTAGTAGTAGTAGTAGTAGTAGTAGTAGTAGTAGTAGTAGTAGTAGTATGCACCATAAGCGTCCCCTCAATCATAACAACAACAAAAAAAGAAGACGAGAAGGTCACGACTGGAAAGCCTTTCATCAGAGTTGATCTGGGCAAAGCTACATCAGCACCGTCTTCACCACCACCGCTATTACTATGAGTTGGCTCATCACCAACACCATCACTGTTGCCAGCTGCAAGAGATTGTATGTGGTCAGCTCAAAATGCTAGAAATAGCCGTCAAATCTATCTTAAATTGCGTATTACATTCTTTAAAACAGACGTAAAAACACGAGTAATGTAGTCTTGGATATACAGTAACCGAGATTCGGACTGGGTTACCGTGGGTCGAATGTCTTTGACCATAAGAGCATCCTCTGTAGTTATATTTCAACTTTGCAATAACAATGAAACTATAATCTGTACGCGACTGCATAGTTAGAAGCTTGCTTCTCAACTACACAGTTCCGAGTTCTGTCGTTTCTTTTGCCGATTTGTTAAGTTACGGAGCCGTACTTTATGAACGAAACGCTTGTATATCGCCGAGCAAACACGCGAACTTACTTCGTCCCCACTTTCAAGTTCGTGCCTCACAGCGTTCATACGCACATATTTTTTCCCGTCTGGCCGTATAGCCTTTTCTGTTTGTTTTCCTGTCTTGTTTTTTGTCCGCCACTACATTCCTCCATGGCAAGGTTTAATTTGTGTATACAAATTTAATTTGCGATCCATGGGAAGAGCCGTTTTAACGATGCGTCTTACCTAGCTCTTCGAAACGCCGGTGTTAAAACGGGGGTAGCTGATGAAGGAGAATGTTCTCTATGTGGCTTGTGTGTTTTCTCGTTTACGTTTTGTTTGCAATGTCCTGTACCCAGATATGCACCTATACATACAGGTGGATGTCGGTATGCACATACCTGTACGTATATATGCATATACTCATTTACTATTTGCTTTTATATATATATATATATATATAGGGAATGTTTCATTTTGGAGTTGTGACAGGCACAACTTGGAGTATCGTTAACAAAGTCTTTCCACACTTCTAACTTTTATGGAGCTGTAGGCACTGCTTCTCTGGTCTGCGATGCTGCATCTTTTGCAACAGCCTCAGGTCCTCAGTGGGAGTTCTATTGTCATGTAGAATTGTCGTCGCGAACAAAACTTGCCATCCCCAAAATTTTAACTTGCAAAAAAAATAAATAAATAAATATTAAAGAGTTACTTCCCTGGCAAAGAGATTAATCTATACGGAGTTGTTCCCCTCTAAATCCTGATCATTACCTCCGCTTTAGCAAAGGCGGGTGGAGGCGCAATGGCCCAGTGGTTAGGGCAGCGGACTCGCGGTTTCGATCCCCAGACCGGGCATTGTGAGTGTTTATCGAGCGAAAACACCTAAAGCTCCAGCCTGCTCGTGAAATTAACGTGCAAGTGGCTGAGCACTCCACACACACACACACACGTGTACTCTTAACGTAGTTCTCGGAGATATTCAGCGTGACACAGTGTGACAAGGCTGGCCCCTTTGAATTACAGGCACAACAGAAACAGGAAGAAAGAGTGAGAGAAAGTTGTGGTGAAAGAATACAGCAGGGTTCGCCACCATCCCCTG
>NC_069005.1:24942562-24944285 GCF_001194135.2 Octopus bimaculoides | reverse complement strand
AAACAAGTAAACTTTCTCATAAAGATTTATTAAAAGCTATTTACAGTGTTTTAACTTTATATACTGAGGGTGATAAACTGAATAATAAATTCAATTTAAAGCCAGGGATGACCACTATGTGGACGTCCAATATGCTAGAAAGAGGTCATCAGCGACCCAACCACAAAGAAAAATAATGTTCTCCAGAAGTTTTGTTCGCCACGCTCTGGTGTTTGCTGAATTTTTCTGGAGAACATTATTTTTCTTTGTGGTTGGGTCGTTGATGACCTCTTTCTAGCATATCGGATGTCCACCTAGTGGTCATCCCTTCTTATACGCATGTAATACAGTGTTTTAACGATTGACCACGTTGTTGTTGTGGTGGTGGTGGTGGTGGTGGTGGTGGAGGTGAATATTTATTCAGAGGTGATAAAAACAAAGTTATTTTCCAGCATAGAAATAAATTCAGTTTTTATTCGGTGAGGAAGAGCAGCCAAATGGCAAAGTGTCATGTTTTCTGGGTTCAAATACTGCAGAGATCAGCATTATCTTTCATCCCACTGGATTAGTAAATAATGTAGAAATTGAGTACTGAACTTGATTATTTCTTTCTCTCTCTGTTTTCATTGTACTGTAAGAAAAGGTCTTTCTTTCTCTGTCTCTCTATCTCTCTTTCTTTCTCTGTCTCTCTCTCTCTCTCTCTCTTACTTTCTCTGTCTCTCTCTGCTTTCATGGTACTGTAAGAAAAGTTCTTTCTTTCTCTCTGTCTCTCTCTCTCTGCTTTCATTGTGCTGTAAGTTCTTTCTTTTTCTCTCTCTCTCTCTGGTTTCATTGTGCTGTAATAAAAGGTCTTTCTTTCTCTCTCTCTCTCTCTCTTTGCTTTCATTGTGCTGTAATAAAAGGTCTTTCTTTCTCTCTCTCTGCTTTCATTGTGCTGTAAGAAAAGGTGATATGAGGATCATTTAGTGTCCCTTTTCCTCCAGAAATGGAAAAAAGGTTAGATAACTTTACATAGAAAAACTGATGTGGCACTGAAGCATATCCAAGAACAGACCAATGTACAACAACAGCAGAGAATGGAGATTTGGAAATTATTGTAGCATTGGGAAGAAGGGGTGAATCTACAGATAAAGAAATTTTTTGCATGTTGTTTGTTCAATAGTTCTTTAAATATCAATTATTGCTATCAATGAATATGGTGTTGTTGCTCTATGACCAAAGTCAAGCCAACCATGACCATCGCATCTTTTATTTTGGACACTGTGTATCTAGAACATGGGTCACCAAATTACGGCTTGCGGGCCGGATCCGGCCCATGACGTCAATTTGTCCGGCCCACCGCCATATGCTGAATTAAATAAACGTGCTTTTATACTGCTTCATACACTAGTCACAGTGGAGGCACAATGGCCCAGTGGTTAGGGCAGCGGACTCGCAGTCATAGGATCGTGGTTTCGATTCCCAGACCGGGCGTTGTGAGTGTTTATTGAGCGAAAACACCTAAAGCTCCACGAGGCTCCGGCAAGGGATGGTGGTGAACCCTGCTGTACTCTTTCACCACAACTTTCTCTCACTCTTTCTTCCTGTTTCTGTTGTGCCTGTAATTCAAAGGGTCAGCCTTGTCACACTGTGTCACGCTGAATATCCTCGAGAATTATGTTAAGGGTACACGTGTCTGTGGAGTGCTCAGCCACTTGCACGTTAATTTCACGAGCAGGCTGTTCCGTTGATCGGATAGACTGGG
>NC_069005.1:24937431-24941714 GCF_001194135.2 Octopus bimaculoides | reverse complement strand
CACAGTGGAGGCACAATGGCCCAGTGGTTAGGGCAGCGGACTCGCAGTCATAGGATCGTGGTTTCGATTCCCAGACCGGGCGTTGTGAGTGTTTATTGAGCGAAAACACCTAAAGCTCCACGAGGCTCCGGCAAGGGATGGTGGTGAACCCTGCTGTACTCTTTCACCACAACTTTCTCTCACTCTTTCTTCCTGTTTCTGTTGTGCCTGTAATTCAAAGGGTCAGCCTTGTCACACTGTGTCACGCTGAATATCCTCGAGAATTATGTTAAGGGTACACGTGTCTGTGGAGTGCTCAGCCACTTGCACGTTAATTTCACGAGCAGGCTGTTCCGTTGATCGGATAGACTGGGATCCTCGACGTCATAAGCGACGGAGTGCCAACAACACTAGTCACATCACAAGCCATAATAATTGCTACAGTACGTCACGTGTGCCTCGGGCTAGTCAGTTATTAGTGATTATATTGAAAATGAGAATATCTGATGCCGAGGCCTAGGATTGTTTTTGTTTTTTCTTCACCCATCGCTAAGAAGAAAAAGGTTAATAATGAATGTCGCATTTTCAATAAAGAAACGGGGAGAAAAGTACTTCTTTGTGGAAACAAACCAGAATGCTAGTTGCCTGATATGCAATGAAAGTGTTGCTGTTATGAAAGAGTACAATATTCGTCGTCACTACAAAGCAAAACATCCCCTCAACACATTCTTAATATTCTGGAACGTTGCGGTCTGAGAAATTTGGATCTATGAAACGTAGTTTGGAATCTCAAATGAATTTCTTTATGGAAAAGTTCGTTGGAAATGAATGGATCATTCGCGTAAGTTACAAAATAATGAATAATTTGGCAGAGTGAGGAAAACCATTTACTGACGGAAACTTTATAAAAGAGTGCATGATGGAAGAAGCAAATGACTCATGTCCTGAAAACGCAACATGTTTGGCTGTATCATCAGCCTTTCAGCAAGTTCAGTAGTGTGGAGAATAGAAGAACTTGGAGAGAATATACATTTATAGACACATGAGAAAGCTAAGAAATTTTTGTGGTATTCTCTTGCAATGGATGAGTCTACTGGTCTCTCTAGTATGTCACAACTTCTTGTGTTCATTCGTGGTGTTAATTGCAACTTTGAGATTATAGAAGAAATGGCATCCGTTTGCAGTATACATGGAACAACAACTGGAGAAGATATTTTCACAGAGGTGCAGAAAACTTTGCAAAACTATAAGCTTCAGTGTGTGTTACAGTCGATGGAGGAAAAAAACATGGCAGGAGTAAGGACGGGTTTGGTAGGGTGGATCCAGACCAAGTTGGAGGAGCTTCAACTTCTGAAAGTTCTGTTTATATACTGCATTATACACCAGCAAGTACTCTGCAATCACAGCTGCGGAGGTGGAGGAGGCTCTTGCAGACTGCAGCACGGACAAGTTGCTGGGGCTATATGGTCTTCCCTAGGGGTTATAGTATACCAGACTTGTTCAGGTACCTACTGGCATGCGTTTTCATGAACTGGCAACAGAATGGGTCCATCCCCAGATCTGTGAGCCAGAGAGTGGTGACACTGCTTAGAAAGGACCCAATCAAGGGGGACTTTGTAGACAATTTTCGGCCCATCACTCTGCTTAACACAGAACTGAAGATTTTGGCCAAGGTGTTAGCAGAAAGGTTGGCGTGTGTCATGGGTGGAATTGTTGGGGAGGCACAAATGTGTGCCACTCTGGGCAGATCCATACACGACAATCTCCACCTTATATGCTATATCTTAAAGAGGGTTAACAGAATTCCTGGCAAGAGTGGGGCTCTGGTCCATCTAGATCAATCTAAGGCTTTCGATAGGGTTGACCGTCAGTATCTTGTGTTGGTCCTTGTGGCATTCGGGTTGGGGCCGACCTTTTTAAGCTGGATCATTGCTCGATTCAATTGTTCGGATGAATGGTTTCTTCTTGAAACTTTTCTCAAAAATTTTCTTTGCAGATAAGAAGAATATTATCATTCTCAGAAAAGAGAAGCCAAAGTTTGAAAGGAAAATTAGAATCAAAGTGGGCAGCAAGGAATGTCATCATTATTTTGATTCTAAGTATTATGAACAGTACGAGAGGATGACAGGATGTCCCACTTTGAAGAAATTGTTGTTCTCCATGTCTGATACATTGTCAAAATAAGAATGCATGGACAACTAAAGGCTACTGTGATTTGGACAATTTGATTAC
This sequence comes from Octopus bimaculoides, assembly GCF_001194135.2. Lineage (NCBI taxonomy): Eukaryota > Metazoa > Mollusca > Cephalopoda > Octopoda > Octopodidae > Octopus > Octopus bimaculoides. Next base: position 24,939,503 of record NC_069005.1, on the reverse strand, counting down.
AGCTTTGATACGATACAAAAAAATCTGAAAATCATCCGAATTCCATAATTGCTCTGAAAACTTTTGGCTGAAAACAGATTGATACAGCAATCAATCACTGGGAAGCAGCTTCGATTCAGTTGCATAATAGATTGATCGAGAAAAATCGTGAACTATTGAAAAGGTTAATTCATTGTATTGAAATTTTGGCCTGTCAAGAATTGGCATTTCAAGGACATAATGAACCAGAAGAATCGAACATCAAACAATAAGAGGAATTTTCTGGTTAAATGTGAAGCAGTAGAGGAATATGATTCTTGTTTAAGATTGCATCCTAATTATATGAGGAAAAATGCCAATTGCACATTTTCTGAACCTTGAAGTGATATTCAAAATGAGATAATTGTATATCTGCCGCAATTGAAGGTGAGATTAAGGCAATGATCATGGAAACATCATTTGTTTCATGAGACTCTGGATCATTGAACGAGATTTCAATTGTCATGTGTTTTGCAATTTGTTGATGAGAAAGAAAAACCTCAAGAAAGGATTTTGGGATATGTCAATGTTAGCAAAGACAGAAGAGCTGTATCATTGACAGAAGAAGCACGAAAATTTGTTAATGAATTCAGTTATAGCCAAAAATTCATTGCACAAACTTGATGGAGCAAACATGATGGCTGGGCATTTGAACGGCATGCAAGCAGGAATAAAGGAAATCTTTGGTGTAAACATCATATCTGTACATTGTTATGCACATTCACTTAATTTAATGCTCTTGCAATTAGCTTCTAAAACTTGTGAATGTTGAATTTTCATCCAAACTTTAAAAGGAATTACAACTTTTTTCCCAAGTCGACAGCTTGAACAACACTACCGGATGAAACCGTTGGAAGGTAATTTTGAAAATTACCTGTGCCACATCGGAATTCTTCTTCTTAACAAGAATCCATTTTGTCCAACAAATTTACTGCGTTTTCTGAGCTATTTTCAATTATATTAGAAAATCCAGAAGATTAGAATGCTTAAGAATTAGCACAGGCAATTCTAGAAGATTTTCAGTTTGAATTTTTATTATTGGTTTTTGAAACCATATTGAGTGGCTCAGAGATTCTGCTTTTAATTCTTCAAAAATGTTCACTTGATATTTCGAGGTGTATTTATGAGGTTGGGAACTTTAAAAAGCAATTAGTTGATATCAAGAATAACAAGTTTGAGGAATTTTACCGCCAGGTTCTGGATGGTGTTGCTAAACCATCAGAGAACCATTGCCAACATCGAGAAACAGACACTGTTTTAAGGACTTTGTTTAACAGAATTTCGGATGAAGCCTATTATTTATGTTGAACAAAGATTTTAAACAATAGGAGAATTCAGATTTGCTGAATCGTTGAATCTGAAGCTTTTTCACAATTATGAAAAAAAAAAAAAATTTTAAAAAAAATTCCAATGGAAGCATTTTCATCTTTGGCTATCTATAAAAACATATTTGATTTGGATGGATTGAAATGTGAGCTGAAACCAGTTTATGCTGCTGATTTTGCAAAGCAAATGTCAAGCATCCAAGAAATTACAAACGTAAAATGATGATCCTGACTATACCAGCCACATCTGCTTCCTGTGAGAGACCATTCTCTTCATTAAAGCGAGTAATTATATGAGGTGTTTACAAAATAATGAGAGTTTAAGTAATTTGGCCTTTATTTCCAGGCATGAAAGACCTTTTGAAGAAGATGAAGGTAGAACGTGGCACTGATATATTTTATATCATTTATATTTTATAGTGATCGATGAATTTTCCAAACAGAAACATGGAATTGCACTGATTTACAAATGAACTTTGTCTCATTATTTACAATTTTTATTTTTTGCTCAGATATCCCTCATAACCAATAACGGTCATCAAGGCCAGTTCATTGCTAAGGCATTATTATTAGGGGGGGGGGGCATCAGTTCCTGTGGAGATGGGTAACAAGCCTAAAGCAGGGGCTGTTGGTAGAAATGCATAGAGTTTCACCATGGTGGTTCTTCTCTAAATTATTAAAATATATATATATATACATATACATATATATATATATATACATATATAT
>NC_069005.1:24932441-24937331 GCF_001194135.2 Octopus bimaculoides | reverse complement strand
TCACTCGAAAATCCTACGAGAGCCAGTCAGGCGGTACTGGCAACGGCCACATATATATATGTACAACTTGCATATCACCTAAAATTACTCTGCATACCACATTACCATTTCATCATTCATCTCATGCTCTTGTCTGGATAATTGAATATAATATCTGTAAGAGCAAACATCCATGCACGAGATACAAGTTTAATGCTTTTTAAGGCCTTAAACGTCTTACGTAAGAAATGGGACTGGACTATATTGTCATCTGAGAAGGTTAAGCAGACAGTGTTTTGTATTATAGCTGATGCAAGGATTGAACTTGTACACCTGTTCTCCATATCTCAGAGGAGTAACTGAGCCAGCTTGTGTGTGTATACCACATGTGAAATACATGAATTGATGTATATTTATCCTATAATACACTCAGTCAATTTCTGGACCTTCCAGAATCAGAAGTACTTGTGAATAATTGGTTATATTTGAATGAAAGAGAGTGAAGTTGTGACAGTCATGCCCTCCTAAAAGGATACATTAACAAAGTAAATGAAATAGTTTACAATCAGTAATTGAATCTAGGTCACACAGTTTGTAAGGTCTACATTGCCTGCAATATGGCCTACATGCTGTGTAGTGCAGATGCATGTGAGTGTATACACAACAAATACACACACACACACTCACACACATATATACATACTGAGTGGATCAAAAGTCACAAAGATGCTTAACATTTTAAATTCATTTGAATTAAATATTTTTTTTGTAATTTACAAGATGTGATTTTTCACACGTAACATACACACATTTCCCATATATATATATATATGTGTAAATTAAACAATAGGGTAAAAAATTGGATATTAATTAATATCAATTTAATACCAGGTAACAAGCACATTAAACGAATCAGGGAGATTCATATATATATATATATATATATATATATATATATATATATATAATGCAATACACACACACACACATATTGCAAATGATGTGAGGGTATTGTAAACTTAAAACAGAACATAAATGAATTAGTGAATTATTAATACCTTTGAAACTTCAAGACTTTTGGGCTTACCTTATGTGTGTTGTATGTGTGTGTGTGAGAATGAGAGAGAGAGACAGACAGAGCGAGTGAGAGAGAGAGAGGCACTATTTCAGCACATTGAAAAATATTTATGTGTGTGTGTGTGTGTGTGTGTATACACACATATATACATATATAAACACACATAGACAAAAAAACATACATACATATATATATATATATGAGGTGCATTTCAGAAGTTTTGAGACTATTTTCAGGAGATGCAGTTATAACTGTTCAACACTACTGTAATTTTATATCGTTACTATACATCAAATAAGCTGACCTGCCAACTTCTCTCATCCCAGATTGAAGGAGATGACTGTAATAGCACTTAGAACACATCCTACTAAATACTACTTGTCACAGCTGACCAATTTACAGAATGCTGTCAAGACATGAAGACAATTCGGAAGCTTGCTACACAATAAATTTTTGCATTAAACCGGGCAAAAAAAACACTACAAAAGCTTTTGAAATGTTCCAGACTGCTTATGGGTTAACTTTTAAACTAGGCACCAAAGATCCAAGAAATGGGCAACATCAAAACTGTCTCTCACCATTCCCCCTATAATCCAGCCCTTTTGGTTATCCCCCAAGCTGAAGGAGAACGTTAGTAGGGAAGAAGTGAGAGATAATGAGAGGTGTGGGAGAAAGTGGGACATCAGAGCAGGTTGAGAAAAGTCAGTTTCCAGGATGGAGACCGTTATGTGTCTATAAAGATAATAAGCAATACAGTTTATGGTTGGTGTGGAAACTGAATACAGAATTATTCATGAAGATTTGAACATGTGCAAAATTTGTGCAAAATTTATTCCCAGGCTGCTTGGTGATGAGCACCGTGGTAACCAACTACATGACAGAAATGGGCAACATTAAAACAGTCCCGCGTCTTCCCTAAAATCGGAACCTTGCTCACTCTGATTTCTGGTTGTTCCCCAAGCTGAAGAAGAACCTCAGAAGCAGTTGATTTTGAAGATGAATGAGGCTGCGACAAGAGTCCTGGACACCTTCACTTTATAGGCCTACCATGGGACCCTCACAAAGAGGCTGGAGCGCTAAGACAAGTGCACTGAAGTCAGATGATCCTATTTCGAAGGAGCTTAGAGTTTCATACTTCTTTGAAATTAATAAAGGTCTTTCCTGAAAAAAGCCTGAAAATTTCTGGAATGCACTTTGTACACACATAGACACACACACATATATATATATACACATTCATCTATGAGTATACATACATCTACACATATTCTCTTGCTCACAGGCACGCACGTACGAGCACACACACATATGCAAAGATCAACCATGTTTTGACACATACTTGCATGTATATTGTTGTCGTCGTCGTCGTTTAACGTCCGCTTTCCATGCTAGCATGGGTTGGACGATTTGACTGAGGACTGGTGAAACCAGATGGCTACACCAAGCTCCAATCTGATTTGGCAGAGTTTCTACAGCTGGATGCCCTTCCTAACGCCAACCACTCAGAGAGTGTAGTATATATACATATAAATTCATATGCAATATACACACACACACACACACACAGTTACTAGCATACACGTCTCTATTAATTTACCCGGTCAGACAGAAAGTAACAACCTCTCCCCTTCCACCTGACCTCTCTCGTAAATAAAAAGCAGCAGGAATCCACGTTCAGTCACCACCGACAACTGTATCCATGACAACGTGATGGAGCCTGTACAGTCCGTTGCTATCACTGACAGCCTTGAGGTGATGCAACGGATTCCTTATGTCCTCGCTCTCATCTTGTAAAATAAGCAACAGGTAATGCAGGTGTAACTCGGAGCATTCTGTGTCAAGGTAATGGAGTAGCTGACACCAAACGGAGTCTTCTGTAGTTTTCTGATCAAAAGAGGTAAAAAAAAAAAAAAAAAAAAAAAAAAAAAAAAAAAAAAAAAAAAAAAAACCAAGATTATAATACAGTCACACTGTGTTTGTATTTGTTAGATTGCATTTTTGATTTTGTTAATATGACCTGAATCACCAAGTCTACAAAAGTCAGACCTTACGTTCAAGTCTTCTTTCTGTAGTCTTAGATCAATCATCATCATCATCATCGTTTAATATCCGCTTTCCATGCTAGCATGGGTTGGACGATTCGACTGAGGACTGGTGAAACCGGATGGCAACACCAGGCTCCAGTCTGATTTGGCAGAGTTTCTACAGCTGGATGCCCTTCCTAACGCCAACCACTCAGAGAGTGTAGTGGGTGCTTTTACATGCCACCAGCACGAAGGCCAGTCAGGCGGTACTGGCAATGGTGTATTTTATGTGCCACCCACATTTTCATGGAGAGGGTGACAGTCCATAACAGACAGACCTCGCCTTTGGAATAACTGACAACTGTCACTGTGTCATCTTCACATTACTGTCACTGGCTACAGCAGTGAATTACAATGAACTGTGATGTCTACTTACATCTCAGTAGACTGGACTGTTAACAATTTAGTGTCTTGGTCATGGACACAATACAATAAACTGTACTACACTGAGCTATCTATCTACACCAAGACAGACTGGACTGTTGATAATAAAGAAGTGTTATATAATGGACTATACCACATAATGTTACCTAGTTACAGCTTGGTAGACTTGACGGCTGACATTAAGTCATCTTGGTCATAGACACAGTACAATAAACTGTATTATACCGAGCTAGCTATTTACAGCTGTTGATAATAAAGAAGTGTTATAGTCATTGTAATAAAAATTGTTTGCCAACATAACATGGCAGTCCTGGTTTAGGATGAATGTTGCTGTAATTTAGCCCCAGGAGACATCATTACCAGCTGGCTATATGACATGATCTGTGTCCTTATATTTTCGAACAAGGACACAGATCGTGTTGTATAGCCAGCTGGAGGTGATGTCTCCTGGAGCTAAATTACAGCAACATTAGTCCTAAACCAGGACTGCCATGTTATGTTGGCAAACAATCTTTACTACAAAGTACTGTTGCTGAATATCTCATGTCGTGAGATTTAGAAATAGTAATTTTCTAATATTATAGTCATGTACTATATAATGGACTATACCACAGATTGTTACCTACTTACAGCTTGGTAAACTTGACGGCTGACATTAAGTCTTCTTGGTCATGGACACAATACAATAAACTGTACTACACTGTGGTGACAGCTAAGTGTCTTGGTCATAGTGTATACAGTAACCTATACTATACTGAAATACCACATATAGCTTTTTATGTGGAACAAGCATGAGTGAGGTCAGTTTTGGAAAGGTTTATACTGCTGGATGCCCTTCTGAAAACTAACCACTCAGTAGAGTGGACTCAGTAGAGTGAACTCAGTATAGTGGACTCAATGCTTTTTATGTGGTTCAAGCACAGGTGAGGTCAGTTTTGGAAAGGTTTATACTGCTGGATGCCCTTCTGAAAACTAACCACTCAGTAGAGTGGACTCAGTAGAGTGAACTCAGTAGAGTGGACTCAATGCTTTTTATGTGGCTCAAGCATGGGTGAGGTTAGTTTTGGCAAGGTTTTTACAGCTAGATGCCCTTCCTAATACCAACCACCCAACAGAGTGGACTTAGTGCTTTTTACGTGGCACAAGCACAGGCGAGGTCAGTTTTGGCAAGGTTTTTACAGCTGGATGCCCTTCTGAACACCAACCACTTTACGGTGTGGATTGGGTGCTTTTAAGTGGCACCAGCACCAGGGATTAAACAACAATTACAGCAACAACTTCACAATAACATAAAACCAAATACAGACCAACTTACTTTCGGAATAAGCCAGCTAAGACGAAGGAAGGAGGAGTGAAGTGCCTTGT
>NC_069005.1:24925466-24932244 GCF_001194135.2 Octopus bimaculoides | reverse complement strand
CCTTCCAGGATTTTGAATAAACATTTCGGAAACATCTCAACTGAAATGAGAACAAAAGGAGACAGTTTAAATATAGGGTACACAGCTAAGCTGTAGGGTACACAGCTTCAAAGCAAGTAAATCATCATCGTTTAACATCCGCTTTCCATGCTAGCATGGGTTGGACGATTTGAATGAGGACTGGTGGACCAGGAGGCGACACCAGGCTCCAATCTGATTTGGCAGAGTTTCTACAGTTAGATGCCCTTCCTAATGCCAACCACTCTGAGAGTGTAGTGGGTGCTTTTACGTGCCACCGGCACGAGGGCCAGTCAGGTGGTACTGGCAATGGCCATGCTCAAATGGTGTTTTTTACATGCCACCTGCACAGGAGCCAGTCCAGCGGCACTGGCAACGACCTCGCTCAAATGTTTTTTCACATGCCACCGGCACAAGTGCCAGTAAGGCAACGCTGGTACGCCGGGTACATAAATAAGACAAGAATACACAACTTAAATATAGGGTACAGATTCATGTTGGGGACACTGCTAAGATAAATGAAGGATATGCTAAGGTATTTGGGTCATAAGGTCAAATATAAAAAAACAAAATGTGAGAAGGCTGATTTGCACAAGACTTAAAAATCAGAATACAGAAAAACTGAATGCTAAATACTGCGAACACTGAATTTTGAGATAAATTAGGGGAAAATATGAATAATGACCTTAAAAAATATTTGTTGTCTCAGAGACCACTTATGTATATGAATCCCATGAATTATGAAAAGGGAGGAAAGACACTTGCTTCTCAACAATATGGTCCTAGGTTCAGTCCTTAGGCAAGTGTCTTCTATTATAGTCTCAGGCCTACCAAAGCTTTGTAAGTGGATTGGGTAGACAGAAACTGAAAGAAGCTCATTGTATGAGTGTGTATATGTGTGTATGTATGTGTGTGTTTGTCTGTCTTTGTCCCACCACCACCACTACCATCTGACAACCGATATTGGTTTGTTTACATCCTCATAAATAAGCAGTTTGGCAAAAAGATACCAATAGAATAAGTACAAGGCTTAAAAAAAAGAATGAATCAACTTTCTGACTGAAAGATAATAAAAAAAAACAAAGGATCATGGGTATTCTAATGCTTTCTGACTGAAAGATAATAAAAAAGAATTTTAAAAAAACAAATAACAAGAAACGAAGACTTACTTTTGTAGAAAGAACCAATATCAAACTTTGATCCTTGCAAGAAAATCAGATTGATCAGAGAGAGTATAGCTGCGAGATATTTGGCTTTCAAATCCACTGGGACAATTGGTTCATCACAGAGAAACATTAAGTATTTCATCAAAACCTCCAAGATAGGCTGTGACATGTTTTCTACAAAATTAAAACAAATGAAGACAGGGTTATAATACCCATATCAGGGACAAAATGATGTTACTGTCATTATGTGTCAATGTGTGGCTGAGTGGTAAGAAGCTCGCCTTCCAACCACATGGTTCCGGGTTCAGTCTCACTGCGTGGTACCTTGGGCAAGTGTTTTCTTGTATATTCTCAGGCCATCCAAGGTCTTGTGAGTGGATTTGGTAGAGAAACTGGAAGAAGTCCATTTCACCATTTTGTTTTCCTGTCTTGTTTTCCGTCTGCCACTATCCTCCATGAAAAAAATTTAATTTGTATTCGTGGGAAGAGCCATTTTAACGATGCGTCCTGCCCTAACTCTTCAAAACGCCGGTGTTTTAATGGTGGCAGCTGATGAAGGATATGTTCTCTATGTGGCCTGCTTGTTTGTTGTACCTTGTTTATCATTTTGTCCATGTTTCTTTTGGAACGTCATGTACCCAGATATATATCTATATGTACATGTAGATGAAGGTATGTACATACATGTACATATATATGCATATACTCATATATTGTTTATATATATATATATATATATATATAGACACACACAATCAAACACACAAACACACATTCATGGCAACTTCAAAGCTGCTAAGTGATTGCTACAACATGAACTCAACCATGATATTTGCATGCAGAAACAAACTAAAATGCTCCATACTACTATACATTAGATAACGTTGTCTTAGATATACTGTTGGAACAAGAAGACAGGATGGTTACTATTGGAACATCTTTAATTATCAGTCTGTTAGATCAAGACTTTCCCCGAGGTAAACAAACAACAATAATAATCACAGGATCCCAAAATAAAAATGAAGGAAATCCATTAGGTATAAAAGAAGTTTGAAAAAAAACTTACCCAAAGCCAAGACACCGTTTTGTGAACATGACATGAGTTGAAAATTGTGGATAAACACTTCTAAGGCAGGACAAGGTTGAAAGCTGGTAAAAAAAGGAAAGATGAATAATAATGAAAAATGTTTCAATGTTCAAATATTTGCTAAATTGGAGAAAAGTGAAAAGTTGGAGAGAATAGGAGGCATTATCATCATCATCATCATCGTCGTCGTTTAACGTCTGCTTTCCATGCTAGCATGGGTTGGACACCGGGCTCCAATCTGATTTGGCAGAGTTTCTACAGCTGGATGCCCTTCCTAACGCCAACCACTCAGAGAGTGTAGTGGGTGCTTTTATGTGCCACCGGACCACAAGGACCAGTCAGGCAGTACTGGCGACGGCCACGCTTGAAATGGTGTATTTTACATGCCACCTGCACAGGAGCCAGTCCATCGGCACTGGCAACGATTTCGCTCGAATATCTTTTCACGTGCCACTGGCACTTGTGCCAGGGAGGCGACGTTGGTAACGATCAACGGCCATGCTCGAAATGGTGTATTTTACGTATCAGGGCTACATAAAAATAAGGTATATTTTTAATCTTGAAGTATTTGAGTGCATGATAATACAAAACTCATATCTCCAGAAGACATAGAAGCTATTTTGAAGCTAAATGGACTTCCTTATTTCATGCCTTCAAGTTGCAGAGGACTTCTAGTGACTTCCTTGTAAAATTCTGTGTTTGTCATGGAACTTTCAGTATAAGATATATACAGACACAAACATGGCTGTCTAGCAAGAAGCTTGCTTCTGAACCACACTGTGGCATCTTGGGCAAAGTGTCTTCTACTTTCGCCCTGGACTGACCAAAATTATATTAGTGGATATGGTAGATGGAAACTGAAATTATCCCTTCAAATGTGTATATATAGTCTTCATCATCAATATTTAACATCCGTTTTCCATGCTGGCATGGGTTGGACGGCTTGACAGAAACTGGTATGGCCAGGGGCTGCACCAGGTTCCACAGTCTGTTTTGGTTTGGTTTCTGTGGCTGTATGACTTCCCAACACCAACCACTTTACAAAGTGTATTGGGTGCTTTTTACATTATGAGTAAAATACTCATAACCCTAACCCTAACCCTAACCCTAAAACCCGAACCCTAAAACCCGAACCCTAAAACCCGAACCCTAAAACCCTAACCCTAAAACCCTAACCCTAAAACCAATACAAACGCACAAATGATGTCATAAATAACAGTACTGCCGATAGCTGTTGTTGACAAACAACGGCACTAATTTTATTCAAGGGAAAAGATCCCATTACACTGCTAGAATGTGTTGTTTACATTCCACAGCAGTAATTGTTTTCACCTCAATAGACGTTAGTGATTGGTTGAAATTACAGAAATACGACAACTTTTAGCATGAAATAACTTCGAATATAAAAATTTTTCTCTGTTCTATAAGACAAAATATACAAGTATACGAAGTTTTAAAGTGTTTCGGTAGGAAACACACTAAATAAAACATAAATAAAGAATGGCGCCCGCCAAATCAGAAAGATCTTCTGTGTTTAATTCAAGAGAAATATGAAAAAGCTGTGAGTGAGAGGTGGGTACTGTCAATTCAAAATAGCCAAGAAGTTAGTTCTTTGACAGTCTCCAGCCTGGCATTAGTGTAAGTGAGAAGAAGAAATTGCTGCCTCAAGGTAAACAGTTAAGTCTATAACGAATTACCCTATTTCCTTCACAGCCTCCAACATGGCTGTCAACATGGCTGTTGTACTCCATCTTTCACAAAGTTCATCTTCGAGATAAAACAACAGATTTAATAATTCGCCAACGTTCTTCAATAATTCAACTGAAATTAGAAGACAGAACAGTGATGACATTACAACAATTGTAACAACAACAACTATAATAAAACATAAACAACAGTAATAAAAAAAAGAAACAGAGACAATCAACACTGTTCAATGCACCGGTTTCTACAAAGCCAGAGGTACATTGAAAACATCTTACTTCTTCCATTCTGAAGGACTTTCCCTCAATTTCCCTAAATTCAATGCTCATTACTCTTCCTCGTGCTCAAACTGAACCCACATTTATGAAGGGTTGCTGAAAAGTTTCAGAATTTAAGGGTGTCATGAAAGACCAGGTTTGAGACCCAATCTCTTCCGAGTTCTTTTACAAGGCTTAGAAAAACTGAAGGGCTGCTGCAATAAGTGTGTGAATCTCAGAGGGGAATATGTTGAATAAAATCATAATTAACCCTTTAGTGTTTAAACCGGCCATATCTGGCCCAGATATTCTACATGTTTTATATTCAAACTGGCGATATCTAGCCTTTCACACCTAACCTACATTGACATTCTAAAAATAAACAATCACATCATTGAAACCTCAAAGCTATAAGATAATGCATGATTAATTCAAAACAATTTGAGTGAAAAAGTATTACATTTAACAGAGTAATCTGAACACCAAATGGTTAACCAATTCTTCTGTATTTTCTTTTACCCAAAGCCAGGAACTTTTCAGCCCCACCCCTTCATATGTAGCCAGTGTAGAAACCAAATGCTTTGCTATTCACGGCTATATTTGTTTTATCTCTGACTCTCCCAACTGACACACAGAAACTTCAACCTTGATCTCTTTATCACCTCAAAACCTAACTTCTCTCAAAACCATGTACATCTTTAACCCTATCAGGTCATCCAACCACTGCTTCATGGTAACTACACCCGACATGCAATCACATAATACACAACAACTCCTTCCCGCCAGGCCCACGACACATCAAATCAGCCAACTGGCCGGAACTTTATCTGGTTTCTGGATACAGCTAAATGGGGACAGAAAATAAAATGCTGACTTTTGGTAAGAGCATCAGTGTCATGCAAAGCCAGCCATGACCCACATGTCTACTCAAGCCAAGGATAACTTACCATTTGTGGAACTGGCCATGATGAATTTGATAAGTTCTAAAATATTGGCTTCTTGATCTTTGATAGCAGCAACCCATGGCAAATAATGTTCTTCACTCTGGAGGCAGCAATATAGTAACCTGCGATAGGAAAAATAACGACTTTCTCATATCTCATTAAAGGTCCAATCTACATATTTACCAAACATGTAAATTTTGTTGTTGGATTGGTAAAAATCAGTAGAGCATAGAACAAAGTACCTTGTGGTGTTTATTAACGTTGCTTTATTTTCAGGGTTTAAATCCTACTGAGGTTGATGAAACCTTTCTTTCCTGGGCCCATAAAATAAAGAACTTGTCAATTACTGAAAGTTAGCAGAAGTTAATTTTATCAACTGTACTATCCCCACAAATTTTTGGCCTTGTGTGTCAGTCAGAAACTGGGTTAATTTTATCAACTGTACTATCCCCACAAATTTTTTGGGTTAATTTTATCAACTATACTATTCCCACAAATTTGTGGCCTTGTGTGTCGGTCAGAAACTGGGTTAATTCTATCAACTGTACTATCCCCACAAATTTTTTGGGTTAATTTTATCAACTGTACTATTCCCACAAATTTGTGGCCTTGTGTGTCGGTCAGAAACTGGGTTAATTCTATCAACTGTACGTACTATCCCCATAAATTTGTGGCCTTGTGTGTCGGTCAGAAACTGGGTTAGTTCCAGTACAGGTCTCCAGGAACACATCCAGTGAAGGGCCACTTAGTTAACTGGTATTCCATCACTAACAGATATACTCCAATGCTCCAACCTCCGAGCCACATGAGTATTGCCAACTTGGTGTTTTCTATCACAGTAAAGAATACATCAAACCTTTTAGTAACAATAAATGACTCCCACTTGCTGTGCCAATGCTCCAGTTTGGTCTACTCTACTCTGGCAGAACACTGTTTAACATAACCATCAGATCTTCTCAGATTTTAGTTGACTTTAGTAAGATGGCTGATGTTATATGTCTCACTGCTTAACACTACAATCTGATCCTTGACTGATGTAAGTCAAATAAGAGGGGTAACATACATCTTAACATCACCAATTGGTGATCCTTGTTGGATGTATTCAGACCAGCTCCAGATTTTTCCAGCAGATTTTAAGCTGGTCATTGGACATTGGCCACAGTAGTCTCATCAGTCAGGGAGGCAAAGTGTTGAGACCATGGTCACTTTTTTTTCATCTCCTGAATATTGTAGTAGTTGGATTTACAGCAATCGAGGGCAAACTGCAGCGTACAGGACTTTCCAAATAGCACACGTAAAGAAAAATTACCTTGCATTTTATAAGCAGTGCCGCTTGCCTGAAGATGCACCATGTCTCATATAGCTTGCTTGTTGGAAAAAGTTGCCCATGTGAGCATGTGCATAACTTTCAATCAAGCAATGACAATATTCAAACATGAGTTTGCAGCCATCATATATATATATATATATATATATATACACACACACACACACACATTATCAACATCATCATTTAACATCTGTTTTCCATGCTGTCATAGGATGGACAGCTTGACAGGAGATGACAAGGCCAGGAGTCACACTATCTATCTATCTATCTAT
>NC_069005.1:24923338-24925393 GCF_001194135.2 Octopus bimaculoides | reverse complement strand
TAAAAGTCTGTACAGAATTACAGCACAGTACAAAACAGTACAATTACCTGATATGAACAGCTCCCTTATCAGTACAATGTAGTCCAGTATATTCACCTGAAAGACCGTACTAAATGCATACACTATATTACAGTATATTTACCTGACAGTCTGTACTAAGCAAAGTCCATCGGGATTCTCCAATAACAACAAAACCATATTTCTGAAATATGAGAGGAAATCATGAATAATTAATTATCTGATTTATAAGAATACAATAGTAAACACACACACACACACACACACACACACACACACACACACACACAAACATGCACTCAATCAATCAATTAGTCTGTCTGTCTGTCTATCTATCTATCTACCTACAGACAGACAAGTCCAGTCATGGCTATATGTTTTTTTCACAGCTACATCATCTCAGGTTTCAGCCGCGTGCGTGTGTGTGTGTGTGTGTGTGTGCCTACACACGTGTGTGTCACATTGGGCAAATGCCATCTACTATAGCCTCTAACCAACCAATGCTTAGTGAGCAAAATTTGGGAGCCAAAAACTATAGGGAAGCCCATCGTATGTATCTTGAGAGAGCATGTGTCCATATATATGCACACACACACAAAACACATATACAAGGGTGAGCTGAAAAGTTCCTGGCTTTGAGTAAAAGAAAATGCAGGAGGATCAGTTAATTAAGATTTTATTCAACATATTCCCCTCTCAGATTCACACACATATTGCAGCAGTCCTTCAGTTTTTCTAAGCCCTGTAAAAGAACTCAGAAGGCTGGACTTCCAACCAGGTCTTTTGTGATACCCTTAAAGCCAGGAACTTTCCAGCACCTCACCCTCGTATACACATACATATACATACATGTATATACACACACACACATTTATGCACATATGTAAATGCTTATTTCCTGGTCCTTTCACATTAACACCAGTTAAGCAAAAATGGTGATTCTTGTTTAAGATTTTCCATAGACTGTGTGCCCTGTAGGTCATCAGTTTCAAAACGTGAAAACCAGTGGAATAAAAATCCCCTCCTTGGAATACACAGCTTTGCCAAAGGAAGGACATCCATCCACAGAAAACAGTCTCAATAAATCCTGTCCAAGTCACACCAGCATAGAAAAATGTATGTACTGGGCATCCAAAGAATAAGTACTGGGGTCGATTTGCTTGACTAAAGGCAGTGCTCCAGCATGGCCGCAGTCAAATGACCGAAACGAGTAAAAGAGTAAAGAGTAAGAGTATGTGATGACCAGTGGAATGACTAACTACTTTACTTGTGAAACAAACAGAGGTTAGTGAGAGGAAGAATGGATCTGGCTGTAGAAAACCTGCCTCAATAAAGTTCCATTTAGCCCTGGCAGAACAGGAAAATGGTTAAAAATGATGAATGAAATTTCACACACACACACACACACACACACACATACTACATGCATGCACACAACATACAGAGATAGCTACACACATCACATAGAGTTCACAAAGCAAAGATTAAAACCTTACATAAATTCTGGGTTTGATGACATCTCTGAACAGACGGTTGGATTACAGGAGAGGTTTCCAAGAATACCAACACAGATTTCCTAAAAGTAAACATAATTAAGGAATTACTTCATAGGGAAAAAATACATTACATAACACATCCTAGGAATTAGCTTAGATTAATTATTTCATCTATTTCTCTATTAACATACCTTTTTATATTGTTGGCATTCCGTCGCTTACGACGTCGAGGGTTCCAGCTGATCCGATCAACGGAACAGCCTGCTCGTGAAATTAATGTGCAAGTGGCTGAGCACTCCACAGACATGTGTACCATTAACGTAGTTCTCGGGGATATTCAGCGTGACACAGTGTGACAAGTCTGACCCTTTGAATTACAGGCACAACAGAAACAGGAAGTAAGAGTGAGAGAAAGTTGTGGTGGAAGAGTACAGCAGGGTTCGCCACCATCCCCTGCTGGAGCCTCGTGGAGCTTTAGGTGTTTTCGCTCAATAAACACTCACAACGCCCGGTCTGGGAATCGAAACCGCGATCCTATGAC
>NC_069005.1:24921803-24922660 GCF_001194135.2 Octopus bimaculoides | reverse complement strand
GAGGTTGTTGCCAGTGCCGCTGGACTGGCTCCTGTGCAGGTGGCACATAAAAAACACCATTTTGAGCGTGGCCGTTGCCAGTACTGCCTGACTGGCCCTCATGCCGGTGGCACGTAAAAGCACCCACTACACTCGCGGAGTGGTTGGCATTAGGAAGGGCATCCATCTGTAGAAATTCTGCCAGATCAGATTGGAGCTTGGTGCAGCCATCTGGTTCGCCAGTCCTCAGTCAAATCGTCCAACCCAAGCTAGCATGGAAAGCGGACGTTAAACGATGATGATGATGTTGAAATGATCCCCTAGAAAGATTTGAACTCAGAACATTGAATGTCCCAAACTAGATACAATTGTAAGCCTGTGTAAATATTTAAATGCCACAACCATCTGCACCCAGAAGAAACTGCTGACAACTCGACAATTTCCTAACAGTAAACAAGAAATTTCAAAGAAGAGACCACCACCACTTACCGTCACTCTTGGAGCCCTGGATTTAACAATCACAGCAGAGAGTAGCTCAACAGATTTGAATTCATGCATGAAGACAACTACATCCTAAAAATTGAAAAAAGTATTCTTTGAAAGATTTTACTTATAGTAAGCACACACACACACACACACACACACACACACATGCACACATCTACACTCACAATGCACACAAATACATACATGCATCTATATCAAGAACAACTTACAGAATTCATTGACATGTCCCAAAGGTTACAGAGTTCATCTTGAAGGTCTTCATTGACATCAACACCAAACTCAGAATCGGCATTGCCTGGTTCATTCTGTTTGTCTACCTCCTGAATCAGTTTCATAAGAACAGTAAACAGCCATTGTAGATCGGAAGAGCG
>NC_069005.1:24921429-24921772 GCF_001194135.2 Octopus bimaculoides | reverse complement strand
CACATAAGGCAGCAAGTCGGCAGAAACGTTAGCGGTATTTCGTCTGCCGCTACGTTCTGAGTTCAAATTCCGCCGAGGTCGACTTTGCCTTTCATCCTTTCAAGGTTGATTAAATAAGTACCAGTTACGCACTGGGGGTTGATATAATCGACTTAATCCGTTTGTCCCCTCTGTGTGTAGTAAAGAAATAAGAAACTTCACATAGCCATCTGAATTGAGTCTTAAGGTCCAGTCCTGCAGTTGTTAACCTTGGCATGCAGACACAGTCAGAATGTCTGCTGTCCACATCATGCTTTACAGCCTTTAGTGTCCACAGGGCATTGAGCAGCAGTCATGATGTTGG
>NC_069005.1:24916662-24921064 GCF_001194135.2 Octopus bimaculoides | reverse complement strand
ATATATGTTCATATAATGATATCTACCAAATGTATTGGTAAGATAAAACATGTAATCGTTACCAAAATATCAAAAATTCGTCCACAAAGGTCTATAGTAAACTCCTTATGGCTCGATCTCCTTTGTTATATATCAAAAATTTAAATAAGAGCTTTGACGCTAAATCCATATATATTAAAGTTTATTACCTATGTATACATTTCTGTATAAGGTCAAATTCAACTCTCAATTCAAGTTAAATAAATAAATTACTTTACACATCTTTTTTTTACTTTTTATGCTGGGGATGACCTTCAGCAATGAAGGACATGTGATGCCTCCTCACTTCTTTCCACAAGGTCTTCAAGTAAACTCTGCTGCCTACATAGATGTCCTGAATACAGTGGTTAATCCATGGATTGATAATGTACGCAACGGAACACCTTATATGTTTCAACAAGAACCAGCACCATCACACAAGGCTACAGCAATGCAGGAATGGATGGCAGAAAATTTTCATAACCACGTAACCCCCTAGCTCCCCGGATCTCAATCCACTGGACTACAATGCTGTAGAGCATAGTTGAGAAAGAGGTTAATGAGCATTCTCATAACACCAACAAAAAAAAATCCCTAAAAACCTCCATAGTCAGAATAATGTCAAATATGAACACAGACCACTTGACCCTAGCATGTAGGCGATTCAGACCTTGCATAGAACCCATTGTTGAAGCTGAAGGGGACTTTATTGAATATGCTTATTCTTATCATCAAAGATAAGAGGATTGTTTATTGAATATGTTTATTTTTATCCTCAAAACCTTTTTCAGTAAAAAGGCATTATTGTCTGTTTCTAAGAGACATTTTTGTGTAATTATATAACTGTGCTCAAATACCTTACGCAGCTTGTATATATGAGTGTAAGGCGGCGGCGCCCTGGCAGAATCGTTAGCACGCCGGGTGAAATGCTTAGTGGTATTCCATCTGTCGCTATGTTCTGAGTTCAAATTCGCTGAGGTAGACTTTGCCTTTCATTCTTTCGGGGTTGATAAATTAAGGACTGTGTATTTGTTGAGTATTGGGGTCGATGTAATTGACTGTCCCCCTCCCCCAAATTTCAGGCCTTGTGCCTATAGCAGAAAGGATTATATATATGAGTGTGACATGTATATGTATGAACGTTGGGCCTCACAGAGGCAATGATGAAAGACAGAGACCTCTGGAGAGATGCTGTGACTGAGAAGACCGGGCAAATAAAGTGAGTTCACAGCTGAAACCTACACCAGTGTCGCATAATCAGCCCCAGCCCACTCAAAAGTACCTTGGATCGTAGGGCGACATGCTGTGATTGAGGAGACCTATTGAGTCAAGTACATCAAAATCAAATGGAAATTGTTGTTGTGATCCCCGTGCCGGTGGCACGTAAACAGCACCATCCAAACATGGCACGTAAAAAGCACCCAGTACACTCTCGGAGTGGTTGGTGTTAGGAAGGGCATGTAGCTGTAGAAAAACTGCCAGATCAGACTGGAGCCTGGTACAGCCTCCTGGCTTCCCAGACCCCGGTTGAACTGTCCAACCCATGCCAGCATGGAAAACAGACGTTAAACGATGAAGATGATGATGATCATGATGATATACATATATATATATATATATATATATATATAAATATATAGACCCGTGTTGATGTTACACACACGCTAACATCCTAGACACTACATTATAATACTACTAATATATCTGAAATAGTAGTTGGCACACACACACACATCTCTTATTTCAGTACTGATCCCTTTTTAAGACTGTACTACAGTTACACAAACATACTAGACCACCTTACAATACAACATACATATCTGGGACTTTGCTGTTGTTTTACATGTGGAAACGGCCTAGACAGGATTACTATACAGCTAAAATATTTGGGACTATGCTTTTGTTTACATGCACAAACCTCCTAGACAACATTATAGTACAGCTCACACATCTGGGACAGTACTGTTGTTACATACACAAACATCTTAGACAATATTACAGTACTGGTGACATATCTAGGACAAGCTGCTGTTGCTGTATACACAGTCTAGGCCCATATTATTACACTACTGCTTAGATATCTTTGACAGGTCTGTTATTACATAAACATCCTAGATAACATAACTGTGTTGCTGACATATCTAGGACATCGCCAGTGTCACACACATACATGCTCGATCTACATTAGAGTCAGTGACATACCTGGGACAGTATTGTTGCTGTGTATGCACCTTCTGGGTCTACAGTACAGTACTAGTGACATTGTGTGTCAACACTATATCAGTCTGGTTAACCCTTTGGCAGTGAGATTACCATCAAATATAATGCTCATGTAATCATGTTGTTTTTAACTGATCATGTATTATCTCAGAGCTTTGACAATTTAATGATGTGACTATATTTTTAGAATGACATTGTAAGGTAGGTATGAGAGGCGGGATCTAGCTGGTTTCAACATAAAACTGGTAGAATATTTGGGCCAGATATGGCTGGTTTAAATGCTAAAAGGTTAACATTCTTGCAAACTCCTGAATAAAGCAATGATGAGTTATCCACTATGTTGCTTTCTGCCGCAAGTATCAATGTGGTACCTAATTGTGGTACGAGTAGACTGAGCTATCAGAAAGTTTGTTAGCACTAATGACAGGAAGCAAACCTGAAGCTTGTTGTTTGATTCCTGGACTGAGCTGTGTGTTGTTTTCTTGAATAAAAAAAAATTTCATTTCACGTTGCTCCAGTTCACTCAGCTGCAGAAACGAGTTGCGACATCACAGGTGCCAAGCTGTATCAGCCCCTTGGATAACATCGATGGCATGGAGAGGGGAGGCTGGTATGCATGGGCAACTGCTGGGCTTCCATAAACAACCTTGCCTGGACCTGTGCCTCAGAGGGGAAATTTCTAGGGGCAATCCCATTATCAGTCATGACTGAAAGGGGTCTTTACCCTTTACCTTTTTTTTTTTTTTTGTATATGTGTGTGTACATGTTAAATTGAAAACTGCATTAATATTACCATTGGGAGAGAAAAGACAGTGGAAGTCATGGGCACTGCCCCTTCCTTTTGAATAAATCATAACCCCACTCCAAAGTTTAAAAATTTCCAGCCCCAGCAGGTCATACGTCCCGACCAGAGAGCCACATATTTTCCTTGCTTTGATAGCTGCACACTTCCCCACACTCTAGTCCTCATATTTCCTCACCCTAGAAGGCCACACTAATCCAATACAAAATGCTACATATTGCTCAAAAAGGTTGCATATTTTTTGCTTCACACAACCTGTACCCTGAATAATATGTTTTCCCTTTTTCCCAGATAATCACCTATGCCCCCACCCTCAGAAGGTGCATATTTAGCTCTCTCCAAGAAGGCTGCAAATGTCTCCAGTAGCAACACCACCACTACTACAAAGACCACATATGTCCATCCCCCTTCCCCCAGATCATACATGTATCGCAGGGAAGCTAGGATCAGTAAAGTGAAAGTAAAAGTGTGAGACCTGAATCAGTTTCATAAGAACAGTAAACAGCCATTGTTTACTGAAAGCTGTTCCAGTGATAATGTCGGCATTCAGCAGTTCATCATCATCATCGAAGCCAGCAGGGAGGGTTGGGTTTGAGCGGAATGGACTGTCAGAACCTGTAATGAAATAAGAACTATATTAAGGATATGCATGTCTGTGGAATACTCAGCCATTTGCATGTTAATTTCACGAGCAGGCTGTTCCATACATATATACACACATACACATATATACACACACATACACACATATATACACACACATACATATACACTCACACACAGATATATATACATGGTGCAACAGAAGTAACGCCCTTTTTTTTTACATTTGATAACTTTTATAGTATTTCTTTTATTCTTTTACTCGTTTCAGTCATTTGACTGCGGCCATGCTGGAGCACCACCTTTAGTCAAACAAATCGACCCCCAAGACTTATTCTTTGTAAGCCTAGTACTTATTCTATTGATCTCTTTTTGCTGAACCGCTAAGTTACAGGTATGTAAACACACCACCATCGGTTGTCATAGACACACAAACATACACACACACACACACACACATATATATATATATCTGTCCGGCATTCACCATGATAGATCGCTGACCACTACATTTATATTTTTTTTCTCCTTGTTTCTCTCCTTATTTCTTTCTGTGTTCCTTTCAGTTGAAGAGCGTAGGCTCGAAACATCAAAGACTTTCTCTATTCCCGAGCGTTAAACTAATACATCCATTTGTTGTTTACACCACCTGTCCTCGTCTGTTGTTTCTTTCGTAAATTCTCCCATATCATCATCATCATTGTTTAACGTCTGCTTTCCCTACTAGCATGGGTTGGACGATTTGACTGAGGACTGGTG
>NC_069005.1:24911879-24914263 GCF_001194135.2 Octopus bimaculoides | reverse complement strand
TCTCGACTGGTCACACTTGCATGAGCGAGTTGTTGGCAAGACATCACTGACATTACGGTAGTTATTACCACAATCATGACCAGTCATTACTGCAATCATTATTGTAGCTGTTACCAGTCATTAGCCTAGTTATTAGCACAGTTATTACCTCCGCCTTAACGAAGGCGGAGGTTTTGTTTTCAGTCGCGTTTGTTTGTCAGTGGACAAGATATCTCAAGAATTGCTTGATGGATTTGGATGCAACTTTCAGGGATATTTCGCCTCGTGACTGGTATGAACTCTCTCTCTCTTTTTTTTTTCTTTTACTCTCTTTTTACTTGTTTCAGTCATTTGACTGTGGCCATGCTGGAGCACCGCCTTTAGTCAAGCTAATCGAACCCCAGGACTTATTCTTTGTAAGCCTAGTACTTATTCTATTGGTCTCTTTGGCCAAACCGCTAAGTTATGGGGACATAAACACACCAGCATCTGTTGTCAAGCAATGTTGGGTGGACAAACACAGACACACACACACATATATATATGTAGATGTAGGTATGTACATATATGCACGTATATATGCATATACTCATACATTATTTGTATTATATATATATATACATATATATGACGGGCTTCTTTCAGTTTCCGTCTACCAAATCCACTCACAAGGCTTTGGTCGGTCCAAGGCTATAGTAGAAGACACATGCCCAAGGTGCCACGCAGTGGGAATGAACCCGGAACCATGTGGTTCGTAAGTAAGCTACTTACCACACAGCCACTCCCACGCCTATAACTGATTATATTTTGGGATTAATCCAGTACCAGACAAGGATTCTGAATTATTTTTCCTGTTTTTATATTCTATTTTTGAGAACAGTCGGGTTCATATTTAGTATTCTCATTTATGAGGGCAATCGAGTTTATTTCAGATATTCTCATTTTTAAAATCATCTCCAGCTAATCATTGAGAGGACATTGATGTTGCCTTGGCAGAGGCTTGCGCTCTCTGAGTGCTCTTGTTTTAATTATTTATATGATCTTATATTATCACAATGGTTACCACAGTTGTATCTCCATTCGTTGCCATAGTTATTCCTATAGTCGTCACCAGAGTAATTATCAAAGTCATTGCCAGTCATTATTCCTTGTCATTAGTCATAGCATCAGCAATTACTACCAATCATAACACAGTAATTACCTCACTAATACTGGTTTTAAATTCTAGTACAAGGCCAACTATTTCGGGAGAGGGGTTAAGTCAATTACATCAATCCCAGTACTTATTTTATCGAACCCCAAAATCATCTCAGTCCTTTGTCATCCCCTCAGTGAGGTTCAAAGTCTTGAAATCATCTACAGCTGGATGCCCTTCCTAATGTCAACCACTCTGAGAGTGTAGTGGGTGCTTTTACGTGACACCGGTATGAGGGCCAGTCAGGCCGTTCTAGCAATGACCACACTCAAAAGGTGTATTTTACATGCTACCTGCACAGGAGCCAGTCCAGCGGCACTAACAAATGACCACGTTCTAATGTTGTTTTTCACGTGCCACCGGCACATGTGCCGGTAGGGCAACTCTGGCAACGATCACACTTGAACAGTGCTTTTCACATGCCACCAGCACGGGAGCCAATCCGTGGCCCTGGCAACAATCATGCTTGGATGTGCTTTCAACATTCTACTGGCACGAGTGCCAATCAGGTGGTACTGTCATCGGCCACGTCCGTGATTTTGATTTGTTTTCACTTGCCTCAATAGGTCTTCACAAGCAAAGTTCATTGTCCAATGAATGAGGGGTACTCGTGAGTGGGCCAGTTACACCCCACATTCAGATGTGCTTTTAACATTCCACTGGCACAAATGCCAATCAGGCAGTACTGTCATCGACCAAACTATATATACATTTACCAGGTGGTGCTGAAAAGTTTCTGGCTTTAAAAGCACCGTAAAAAGGCCTGGTTAGGTGCCAGTTATGTGTATTTCCAGAACACATATAGTTTTATATGTCAGTGGCATGTAAAAAAACCACCTTGTGAGTGCTGGGCCTCACGGAGGCAATGACAAAAGGCATGCTTGAGAAGAAGCCCCATCAAGCCAAGTGAAATCATAGTCACGGAAGATATTGGTGTCGTGCAAATGGAACCCGTACCGGTGGCACACAAAAGCACCCATTACACTCATGGAGTGGTTGGCATTAGGAAGGGCATCCAGCTGTAGAAACCATGCCAAATCAGATTGGAGCCTGGTGTAGCCATCTGGTTCACCAGTCCTCAGTCAAATCGTGCAACCCATGCTAGCATGGAAAGCGGACGTTAAAAGATGATGATGATGATGATATTTCGTTTTTCGTTCGTCCATCGTTTAACGTCAGCTTTCCATGCTAGCATGGGTTGGACGATTTG
>NC_069005.1:24908449-24910147 GCF_001194135.2 Octopus bimaculoides | reverse complement strand
ATCGACCCCGAAAGGATGAAAGGCAAAGTCGACCTTGGAGGAATTTAAATATTTATTTCTTTATTGCCCACAAGGGCTAAACATAGAGGGGGGGGAAACAAGGACAGACAAAGAGATTAAGTCGATTACATCGATCCCCAGTGCGTAACTGGTACTTATTTAATCGACCCCGAAAGGATGAAAGGCAAAGTCGACCTCGGCGGAATTTGAACTGAAAGCGTAACGGCAGACGAAATACTGCTAAGCATTTCGCCCAGCGTGCTAACGTTTCTGCCAGCTCAACAACATTCATATCACAGGAATTATGGGTAGGTCATTTTTAATGCAAAGGTAAGTGAAATGTCTTTGTAGTGCAAAACCTATCCCCCTGCGACCTGAGGGCGCGAGAACGACAAAAGTACGTCTCACAAAACCGCTGAAATATGAAAGGAGTATGCTCGTTATTCGGTATCTAAATTGTGCTCAGCATGGTTAGAATTCTTGGCTGATTTCAACATTCTTAGTTATTCCTTAGAAATTCAATCTTTGATCTATAATCGGGACATTTCAGTTTTAAACAGGAAAAGTTTGCTAATCGGACCGGACATTAAGACAGACCCTCCAAATTGGTGCGTAAGATGTGTATATATATATATATATAGATATATCATATATCTTATATAGGAAGAGCGAAGATATTTGTCACTTATATCGATTC
This sequence comes from Octopus bimaculoides, assembly GCF_001194135.2. Taxonomy (NCBI): domain Eukaryota; kingdom Metazoa; phylum Mollusca; class Cephalopoda; order Octopoda; family Octopodidae; genus Octopus; species Octopus bimaculoides. The sequence goes on along the minus strand of NC_069005.1, from coordinate 24,909,450 downwards.
TAGTATTTAAGAGGTACTTTATGGTATCAATCATCCAGACGGCTGGGTTGACCTCGAGCGCGGATTTGAAATCAAAACGCTAAGGGAGATAATTACATAAAATCTATTTCGCTTGGTGTTGCCGTTTCTACCAATAAATCAATATATAGCAATAAAAACAGAAATATAACAAAATAGAAAGGTCAGAGCTTAAAATATATAGTCCGTTTGTAGTCAGAATGTTGTTTAGAATGATAGAAGAAATATTCAATAACGAAAAAAACTTACAATCGATCAGATTTACGTTTTCGTCCATCGCACACGCGGTAGGGTTAACACCGTTGCGGTGAACACTATAAAAATCTTCCGCTTTTAATTATATTCCCTAACTCACAGCGTCAGTAAGTTCTGCTAAGTCGACTGAATGAAAGACAAAATAGCTTGCGATATGTAGTTATGAACATTTACTTCCTGCGTACCAATCCCAATAGAGGTATTCACCATTATTCGAACTAAATAAAATAAACTACGATCATTATATATATTTAACATTTACTGCGCATGGAATGTCCTTTATCAAGACTTAAACTCAGCTATTATGTCAAATAAGCACCTCAACTGCTTTTCGTTTCCTTTTTCTCCAAAAACTTCTTCGGATTTCTGTTTCCAACAATAAACATATCGAGTTTGTAGAAAATAAAATCCATGCTGCGAAACAGGAAAATTACGATTCTGCATTTCCCCACTTCACCCCACAAAATACTTGATTAAAAAACAAAATTGGATCTTTCTGATTTGACGGGCACCACTTGTTTTCTTAACGAAACACTTTCAAACTTGGGACACTGGTAGAATGTGTCATATAAAACATCTTTTTCTCTTAGAAAGAAAGAAAGAAAGAAAAATGAAAGGAAAGAAAGAAAGAAAGAAAGAAAGAAAGAAAGAGAAAGAAAGAGAAATAGAAAGAAAAAAATGAAATAAGGAAAGAAAGAAAGAAAGAAAGAAAGAAAGAAAGAGAAAAA
>NC_069005.1:24904640-24907516 GCF_001194135.2 Octopus bimaculoides | reverse complement strand
CTTCTACTATAGCCTCAGGCCGACCAAAGCCTTGTGAGTGGATTTGGTAGACGGAAACTGAAAGAAGCCCGTCGTATATATGTATATGTATATGTGTGTGTGTGTTTGTGTGTCTGTGTTTGTCCCCACAACATCGCTTGACAAACGATGCTGGTGTGTTTACGTCTCCGTAACTTAGCGGTTCGGCAAAGAGATCAATAGAATAAGTACTAGGCTTACAAAGAATACGTCCTGGGGTCGATTTGCTCGACTAAAGGCGGTGCTCCAGCATGGCCGCAGTCAAATGACTGAAACAAGTAAAAGAGTATATACGTGTGTGTGTGTGAGTGTGCGCGTGCATACACACACTACAGTGTACGTAGGTAAGACACAAAGAAATAGGGGGGAAAAGGTAGATATCTATTAGCGATATATTTCCTTCCAACAATAAAAGACACAGCAGTTGTTTTTTTTACGTAAGAATGTGCAGTGGTTAACGGCATCTGATTGGTCAGTTTAAATACCACCCTCTTCATCCAACCCCTCTCTCATTCACAAACACATTCCCACCCACATGTAAACACACGCTTTTACATCTATATACTGAATCATTTAAACGTATATCACTGTGTGTGTCTGTATATATACTTATATATATCTGTGCGTATCAGTGCTTCTGTGGGTGTATGTGTGTGTATTTCGACATTCTCCTCCCGCTGCTTATCGAACTTTATTCTGTCATTCTATCACAATTCTCCAACGGAGCAACTTAGTCTCATTCTTCGAGAACACTTCGGAAACTCCATATCGGATTCCTGACCATATATTCATATATTTCTACTCCACCCCCACTTATTCTAAGCTTCTTCTCAAATCAGATTTTATCCCATATTCACTGGAATCTTACGGACAATTCCATCGGAACATTTACATTCTTCTTCTGCTTATATTCACAATTAGGAGAGAAAGACAAAGTTTTTGGTTGCTAATAAATGCAAGGGAGGTAAGTCAGTGTGACTTCTCATTATTTAGTCATCTTAAAAGTGCAAGTTACTTATAATTATTAATATTACTTATAATTATTTTTGGTATAAGCACAAGACCACTGATGAGAGGGAGGGAGGGAGGGAATGTCGACTATTTTAACGGCACCAATATTGGATCGGAACTCAATTTTACCGATTCTTACAAAGGAGGAAAGTAGAGTTAATCTTGTTGGGATTTGAATTCAAAGCATAAAGAACCGTAAGTAAATATCACAAGGTATTTTGTTCGGCACTCTTTCAATCCGTAGCCCTTATGGTTCTCCAGTCGTGACCACCTTGTCTGTTCCATTTTTCAGAAAGACAACATTATATAACGTCCTTCCATTTTCCTTTAGACGGTAGTTCTTCAGTTTATTTTCGGTCGTTAAGGTCGTGGTCACGCTGGAGCATCAGTAGGATGTGATTTAAAGAAGGTTTAGCTGGTATTTCTAGCAGGTCAAATGGCAAAGTGGGAACCCGGATTGTTTAGTTTCATTTTTAATCCCGCACATGTATCTACCTGAAACAAAAGACCACCTTTTTTTTACATATTCATTTTACGTTATACCATTTCGTTGTTACTTTCTAAATAAATGCCTCCCCCACCACCACCACTTATTTCACAAATAAATATCCCTCCGTCTTTTAACTGCTATTGCGTCTTACGACCAGTTAACTATGACAACAGTTCTGTACACATCGGAATGAACGACACTATCAATTTTTATGTTAGACAAACTTTCCATAAGGCATGTGAGAAATATGTGTGTATGTGACATTCAGTTATCGATTATTTTATTTCTGTTAACTGACATATACCGTATTTTAACGTATATAAGGAAGCCCCTAATTTTGGGAGCTTAAAATTTGGAAAATAAGATTTTGTAATGGATTATAATACTATCCATATATGAGAAAATCCCATATTTTTTAAACCGAATTTTTGACAAAAAGTGTTCCTTGTACACGTTACAATACGGTAATCATTTTCCTGGTTCACGGTTTATGCTATTATGAGAACAAGCAAAAACTCTATATAGACTCCATCTAATTTCCAGGTAACATCTGTTACCTGGGAGGCCTAATTATCTGTAGGTTTGTGTATTCTGAGAGCATAACAGCCAGTGCAAAAACTTGGAGAAAGTTTAGGGAGCTATTAATGCTGCTGGCAAGAAAGGGATTCACCCTTGAAGTCAAGAGCTGATTATATGATACTTGGGTGCAAAGTGTAATGTGACATAAGTGTGAGAGGTGGGGATTCAACACTGGGGTTTCACACTATAAAGGTTAGAAAGAATTAAAATGGACATACTCCATTGGATGTATAACAACAGAGTATTAATGAGGTGAGAGAAAAACCTAAGAGAAATCAGGCATGGTGTGTAAAAGAGAAGGCTGGTGGTATTGGTATGTGATTCAGGTGTAAAAAGGTGACAGGTGTATAAAGGTGACACGTGTATAAAGATGTGCCATGCGCTTAAACTAAATAAAACCAGAGGAAGCGGGAGACCAAGGAAGACTTGGGATGAGGTGATGAAGGAAAATATGACGCTGTTAGATCTCACAAAGAAAATGACAAATGACAAATGCTGACTAGAGGTGTGGGCAGAACAGATTTTTGAATTATGTATTTTTGTATATATATATATCACATGAGATGCACCATTTTGAGCGTGGCCGTTGCCAGTACCGCCTGACTGGCTCCCGTAGGATTTTCAAGTGAGATCGTTGCCAGTGCCCCTGGACTGGCTTGTGCGGGTGGCACATAAAAGACACCATTTCGAGCGTGGCCGTTTTCGTGCGGGTGACACGTAAAAGCACCCACTACACTCTCTGAGTAGTTGGCGTTAGGAAGGGCATCCAGCTGTAGAA
>NC_069005.1:24897332-24904330 GCF_001194135.2 Octopus bimaculoides | reverse complement strand
TATATATATATATATATATATATATATATATATATATATATATATGTACTTGTATGCATGTATATATCATACATAATTAACATCGCTCACCTCTTTGATAGTCTCTCACCGCTCTAACAGCTATATCTGGCCCCCTCTATTTCTTTTCACTCACATCAAGCCTCTCTGTTGCTCACCTACCCATTCCTCATACTACTCTCACCTGTGTTCCTTACACTCATATCTTTTATCCCTCTTACTTTTGCTTCCTGCAACCATTCCTCTATTAGTCATCTCCCACCCATTCCTTTTATCAGTCACACTATATTATACTGTCCATATGCCAGTAGGTCTTTCTCTTCTGCTTGTCATACACTTAACTCTTGCTCTTCCCATTGTTAGTTGTCTTCTGTTTGCCATACATTGAATTCTTTCACCCTAACCCAATGCTCATTTCTCAGTAATTTCTTCCCAATGTCGATTCTCACTGTTCTATACTTTAGAACTGTGACTGAGGACGGCAGTCGACCTCTTCTGTTCATCATACACTGCTTCCAGTTAGGATGCCTCTGCACCTATTATGTTAATAAGTAAAATCCTTAATTGGCAACTGGAAGGGGAGGCTGTTCTCTCAACCAATATACTGCTGTGGGTGTTGTTGGATGACAGACTCTGGTGATGATGTAATTCCATGCTTTCTGATCCATGGCCCTGGCCTTAGCATGTTCCTGGTCAAGGAGCTGCAACTTCAGATCATCCTCAATTTGTTTGACCCATGTCTTCTTCGGTGTGCTGTGCTGGGTTCTCCAGTGCATGGGTCACTGCTACCAAAAAAGTTGGTGTGGTAACCTTCTGGTTCTCATCCTGCAGACACAACCAAACCACTGTAGCCTGTGCTGCCAGATTTGGTCTTCAGTGGTGAGCTACTGCTTGCATTGTTCTCCCCATCACTCTTTTAAGAAGCTCTCTACTACAAGAACCACCTACTTTCCATTTGCTGCTACGACCCTAATCCCTCAAACTGGTCCACATCATCACTTTTATGTGCAGGTGACTACATTGGGTGACTATATGTGTAGGTGACTACATTGTGTCCAGTACACTCTCCTTCCACTTTTCCTTTGTGTATTGGATGTCATTACTCCTTATCAATCTATCTGCCAACATATTCTTATTCCTTTTGTCTCTGACACATCCTGGGTCTCTGCCACTGCTAAAAGGAATGGGTGAGAGATGACTAATAGAGGAATGGTTGCAGGGAGCAAAAATAAGGGGGATAAAGATATGAATTTAAGGAACATAGGTGACAGTAGTATGAGCAATGGGTAGGTGAGCAACAGAGATGCTCAAGGAGTTGCAGAAGACACATAGACTCCTTGCATTCTAACTCATAATCATGATGGCTACAATCATGATATATGTATAGATTTAGTCTCATAACAGCCAGTTCAATTTAGCAACCAGTTTCATGTTAAAGAACCATCAAAGTGTGGAAAGTTAAATCAATTGTCATTGGACTTGGCTGAATGGAAAATTGTTGTTTGGGCTGTTTATTACTAGAACTACCACATATGGCTTATGGATATAAGAGAAGCTGTAAAAAAAAGAAGAAAAAAAAAGAAAATTCATGGCTGAGACTCAGAATAAAATCAAAAGCAAAGCTTGTTCTTAAGCCCATCAGAGTTACGTCCCTTCGAATGGTCTCTTAGCCAACATTTAGAATGCCTGCCAGCAATCAAGTGGCCATTGTCCACTCCAGTTTTTTGCATATGATTGTGTGATGAAGAGGAGGTAAGAGAGAGGAAAAGCAATATAAATTGAGGAAAGAGAGGTGGGAAGGGGTTTTTCAAAAGGCATGTGTGGTCACATGTATGTGTAAGTGCTGGGTGTGGTGAAATAAAATCCTTATTTATGTTGAGAAAAGTACTAATACTGTTAGTGTAGAACTGATTTGTTCACTAAGATATATTTCCGTTTGTGAGGATAAGCGAAAAATTTTCTCACTTGTAAAATTTTTTTCATCCAAGGGTTTACCTGGGTGGAGGGAATTCTTCAATGTGATTCTTTTCTCAGCTAAATAAAGTTTGCACCTCCTCCTGCCATTGAGTTAAGATCTGCACTCTTCCAGTTATTAAAAGGAGATGCTATATTGTGCAGCACTTTCTGTTTATAGCTATATATGTGTCTCCACTAATGTCATGATATTACATCTCTTCTGGATTTTAAAGTGGGACACATGATTGCTGAGTCTAGCCTTGAAGAGGCCTTCCATTGCACCCACATATCTCTGTACATATGTTTCCCCACTGGGGTCTTCAATACTACCACCACCTCATATATAACAGCTTCTGTATAGCACTGACTGTTTAGTGGGCATGTGGCATTACCTCTCTATGAGCAGCTGCCCTCTGTGAATGGTACGAGCCCTCTTTACTAAAATTTGTTTTATGTTCCATGTGCAGCTAAAGGAGATCTTCAAAGAATGCCAGTTGAAAATTTTCCTGTGGAAAATGCTTATATATTGTAGATTCTAAGTACATAAGTTTAGACATTAAGAGAAAATAGGAGTACAAACCATATGGCATTACAACATCATGTGGTTTTCACTCTCTAAGTGGGGCTAAGGGCAACTATATATCTAATATGCTATCTTTGAAACCAGTAGCAGCCAAGGCCTTGATATAGTATAGAACCAGCCCGTCTAAGATCTCCTAATTTGAAGATAGGTTGGAAATCCTTCTGCTAATGTGTGTGTGTGTGTACAAGTGTATGGATATATACATATATATATAAATATATGTATACACACACACATTATAAATAAATATAAATATATGCATATAACAGGTGTAGCTGTGCGGTTAGAAGTTTGCTTCCTAACCACATGGTTACTTGTTCAGTCCCACTGCATGGCACCTTGGGCAAGTGTTTTCTACAATAGCCTCGGGCTGACCAAAACCTTGTGAATGGATTTGGTAGATGGAAACTGAAAGAAACATGATAGTTTGTTGTCAACTTAATGTGACAGTCCCATAAAAGGGAAGGATGCTACTGTTATTTAGCCCTAGGGATAAATGTATGTGTGAGCAAGCTTGTGCAATAGTCACAATTTATGTCCTACCGTAAATGTGTGTGTGTGTGTGTTTATACAAGGTTTTTTTCCAGTATAACTGGAACACAACCATGAAATCTCAGTACAGAATGATGAACAATGACCTTGGCCCCTGCCACAAGAATACACAGGATTCTTTAGTAATCTAAACAATATTGTTAGCCTGGTGTACTAACAGAGAGCTTATAAAGTAAAGAATTAAGTGTTTTGAATAGTACAACAATGCACTATAACAACAACAGTGGACTATAATAACTGTTGTAATTAAATCATTGTCCATAGTCTGATGATATTTCGGAATGTAGAATTCCTTCTTCAAACATCCCTAGGAATTGATGGAGTCACTGCTATAATCAGTTTTCCAACGGCTTATATTCTGAAATATCATATCAGACTACGGATGGTGATTAAATTACATCAGTTATTATAGTGCATTGTTGTCCAACCCATGCTAGCATGGAAAGCAGACGTTAAATGATGATGATGATGATGATATGTATGTATGTGTGTGTGTGTGTATTTATGTACGTGTATATGTATGTATGTATGTATGTGTGTGTACTTATGTATGTGTATATGTATGTATGTGTATGTATTTTTGTTTGTCTGAATATACGATGTCAAACATCAGATTGAGTTTTCAACATTTGGCATTTTGCAGCAAAGACAAAAGATTCTCCAGTGTTTTGTGTGTGACCTCTTGTATGCTGATGATTGTGATCTTGTGTCATATACTACACAGGGAATGCAAAGCCTGTTGGATAGCCTTTGGCTTCACCGTCTTCCTTGACAAAACTGTAGTAATGTACCAACCAATGCCTGGATTGTCATACATAGAGCCAGCTGTCTATGGTGATGGCCACAGACTATAGGTAGTCACTCAAGTTTATCTAGACACAGACAAAATCGTCAGAATGATCCAGAACAACCAAGAAGTCAGAAGGCTTTGTAGATCTGTTGAATCTGCAACAAGTTTTGTGAGTCACTGGCAGGATTCAGGAGGCAATGCCATTCTCAGAACATGTAATGCTATGACTCATACAATTTAGTCAGCCATGATCATACTCGTTTGAACATGTGCAGTTGTGTGTGCGATAGCAAGGGATGCAGAATTGGTTATTTTTGTGATAAAACCTTCTCTTGTTTAGTTGCTGCAGTTTTGCTCCTGTGTGACAAATATCCAGCATCAGTTCCAGTTTAAACTGGTTATATCCAACTCACATATTCTGCACATTTCATGTTTAAACTGGCCAGATCCAACCTCACACACCTATTTTACAATGTCACCCCAAAAATAAGCAATCACATCATTGAAATGTCAAAAGCTGTCAGATAATGCATGATTAATTTAAAAACAGTGTGAATGGATAAGCATTACATTTGAGAGAGTAATTTGAATGCTAAAGGGTTAGGTTCTGCTGCAATAATGCAGAATTACCAGAACCATCTTACATGATCTTTACTTAGCTTTTATAATACAAGGTTGTCATAGCTCTTTTACATTATCTAAACCTAGCATTTAATAACACAGTGTAACAAAATTTTTACTCTTTTGTCTTTGGTCTGTAAGTGTCTTTTTTTTTTCGTATTTGCTTCTATTTAAAAATCAAAGGAAATGACTACTATTCCCTTCAAACTTTGCTTTTGTGACCCAGACATCAATGCTTCGAAACTTACTTATTTTCCATTACATTTCAGACAGATTCAGTGGTGAATTGCTGAAGCAGAAATATCATTATAGCAAATATTCTGTTCAATACCACAGATTTGCTTGTCAGTTGCTTAACTCGTAACCACTTGAGCATGTCCATTAGTGGCTGACAATATGTGAATCTGTGATGATGAGCAGGAGTAGTGGAGGAACATCTTAGCCATGTGTTGAAAGAGATACTTTGGGGTTTGGATAAATGTAAGAAAAGCAAAGTTTGAAGGAAATATTAGCCATTTCTCATACTTTCTAGGGGTAAGCAAATAGGAAATAACAGTTGCCACCCAAGGACAAAAATCATGTTAAACAGTGTAATTCAGGGCTATCATAACGCTCTCATATAATCTGACCCTAGCTTAAATAATGCATATTATAGCCTCTTATGCAGTTTGCATTTAGCATTAATAATGCAGGGATACTATAAGCCTCTTACAATGTCTGTATCTTACTTGAATAATTTAAAAATTTTATCAGCATAATTAACAATGTGTTCAACATTATAGAATTATCAAAGGTGGTGAGCTAGCAGAATTGGTGACATATCTTTACGTTCTGAGTTCAAATTCTGCCCAGGTTGACTTTGCCTTTCAACTTTTTGGGGGTCGATAAAAATAAATAGTTGAACTCTGGGGTCAATGTAATCAACCTAACCCTCTCCTCAAACCTGCTGGCACCGTTCCAAAATTTGTAATCCATATTATATTTAACGGTCAAAGCTAATTAAATTTGTAATCAATATTATATTTAACGGTCAAAGTTAATTAAATCTACTGCCCATTTGACAATATAACTGTGGTGCCCCAGCATAGCCATGGCTTTGAGCTGAAACTGATAAAACAATATATCATCAGCGAGCTACTGGGCCAGCATCTTTAACTTGAAGATATGATGTCTAGAGCGAGTCAACTCTTGACAGAGTACAGCAGGCGATCATAAGTTTATCCTATGGAAAGATTTGATCTTACCAATGCTAGGTATCCAAGATACCAATAATACCATGCACTATTGCTGCATGCTGTGGTGTATTGTACATCCTCATGATACCATTGCATAAGTTGAGCACCCTGAGTTATACAGTGATATCCCCTTGTGATAATTGCTTTACAGCTATGTAGGATATAATTCCTCATACCTATTAATTTGCAGCTTCCATTTGGATTTTGCTACTGTATGTTATATGTTTCCTTGGCAGAATTCTGGTTTAAGTACCCCGTATAACCCTGCCCTCCTCCTAACTTTTTTAGTTTTTGAATTTTCAGAAAATGTTTGTCTACCGGACAAATTCCTCAGGTGCTGAGGAATTCCAGTTGGTCATATTCTATTCTTCACTCTAATTACCAACTGGAAGTTTGCTCACACCAAGCAGTGGTCTGTCCAACACTCTAATCCATGAAAGAACTAACAAATGTCATATATATCATATTTGTGAATGATCACATAATCCTACAATACAGTTCCATATTTAAGAGATGAGGAATTATGTACATTATTTACATTTGACAGATATTTGTCCTCATTTTGTTTGTTGTTAACACAACGTTTCGGCTGATATACCCTCCAGACTTCATCAGGTGTCTTGAGGAAATTTCGAACCTGGGTTCTCATTCCTCAGGTATTTTTCGATGTTGTTGTTGTTATTATTATTATTATTATTAATCAGGTCGCTGCCTAGAATCAAACTCGGAATCTTGGGGTTAGTAGCCTGTGCTCTTAACCACTAGGCTCATACTTAACCACTATGCCCATGGGCACATGGCATAGTGGTTAAGAGCACGGGCTACTAACCCCAAGATTCCGAGTTCGATTCCAGGCAGTGACCTGAATAATAATAATAATAATGATAATTATAATAATAATAACAATATCGAAAAATACCTTAGGAATGAGAACCCAGGTTCGAAATTTCTCCAAGACACCTGATGAAGGCTGGAGGGTATACCAGCCGAAATGTCGTGTTAACAAGAAACAAGATGAGGACAAATATCCGTCAAATGTACATAATTCCTCATCTCTTAACAGAAACTGAAAGAAGCCCATTGAATATATTTGTGTGTATGTGTGTGTGTATATTTATGTATATATATACATATATATATATATATATACATATATATATACATATATATACATATATATACATATATATACATATATATACATATATATACATATATATATATATATATACATATATATATA
>NC_069005.1:24893461-24895757 GCF_001194135.2 Octopus bimaculoides | reverse complement strand
TCGTCGTCGTCATTTAACGTCCGCTTTCCATGCTAGCATGGGTTGGACGATTTGACTGAGGACTGGTAGACCAGGAGGCGACACCAGGCTCCAATCTGATTTGGCAGAGTTTCTACAGCTGGATGCCCTTCCTGATGCCAACCACTCTGAGAGTGTAGTGGGTGCTTTTACGTGCCACTGGCACGAGGGCCAGTCAGGCGGTACTGGCGATGGCCACGCTCGAAATGGTGTATTTTACATGCCACCTGCACAGGAGCCAGTCCAGCGGCATTGGCAACGATCTCGCTTGAATGTCTTTTCACGTGCCACTGGTAACAATCAATGGCCACGCTCGAAATGGTGTATTTTACGTGTCACCTGCATATGGTCCAGTCCATTGGCACTGGTAACGATCTTGCTCGGACGGTGCTCTTTGTGCTCCACTGGTACAGGTGCTGGGTATTATTTCTGGCCAGTATCTGCTGTCATGTTGTCGATGTAAATGTGACAACATTTTCCTCTTCTTACAAAATAGGTTCTACAAGACTAATATGGATGCTTCCAGTTCAGGTCAGTGCATTGAGTGACTAGTTAGTCGCAGCTTACTCCCACCCACAAAATATCTTGCATCTACTGTAATTTACCTTTACTTTTCTTACAAGTAAAGTCTCTCATTTATGATATTTGTCTTTAGTCATGTCAGCTTAATCTCTCTTCACCTTGTTCCTTGCACCCACATGTTAAATCTCTCGGTCTTACAACACCTATCTCAAGTCATGTTGCCTTAATCTATAACATCTCCATGTCATATATATGTGTAGGTTTATGGCAGCGAGTTTATGGCAATGATGATTAGCACACCAGACAAAATTCTTTGCTTCGTTTCTTCTGTGCTTACATTCCAAGTTCAAAAGCCACAAAGGTCAACCTAACCCTTCAGCCTTTCAGGGTTGATAAAATAAGTACCACTGGAGAACTGGGGTTGAAGTGGCTGACTAGCTCCCTTACTGTAAAATTACTGGTCTTGTGCTAAAATTAGAAAGATTCCCAGAATAAATCTCTTAACCCTTTTGATACCAACCCAGCTGAAACTGTCTCTGGCTCTGTAGTACAAATGTCATGTTTTCAAAAGTTCTGAATTAAAACTTTCCACCAAACCTTAGTCACAATTCATGTTCCTAACATTAGCTGAATGATAACTAAGTTATTTTACTAAATTCTTTGTTATATTTAAAATTAATCGAAAGAAACACAGAGCATCTCAAAATAAATAAGGTAATGAAAGGGTTAATATGTGTTACTATTCGCAATTTATGTTTCTAAGAAATCATTGTCATAACTCATTAGTGACATGCCAATCAGCATATCTAAAGTCATATGCCTTAATCATACACACCCTTAAGTTATGTATCATTATAAGATAATACATAATCATCCATGACATCATATATGCAGGGTGGTTACCAGGAAATGGGTGGGGGTGATATAAGCTGATGAAGAATGTGAATGTTTATGATTGATCACATCACCTTCTCAAGGTGCCAGAAGGGTGGATGGTGGGTTGGCAGTTGGTAGGCTGCAGAGAGGTTACCTTTCATGCATACATGGGCAAGAAAGGGTCCACGGAGTGAGAGGGAGAAGTAGTGAAGAAGAGCAAGCGATGTGCCCCTAGTGGATTTTAGGTGTGCTGCCGACAGTTTCTAGGCATGTCACAAATGAGACAGTACCGCATAGTCAGTGACAAATTAAAGAGAAGGATCAAGATTTAGATAAAGTAATTGTTTTTTTTACTTATCAGGAGAGTTATTTACTTATGTGTGGTGAGGGGTGGGTGTCAGTGAATATCTGTCTTAAATATACACATGACGTGTGTGTGTGTGTGTGTGTATGTGTGTACACATGGCTATAACTATACAGGTGTATGTAGTTTTATATATGTATGCAGTTTTATATATGTATGCTTGATCCATGTTCTTTCAGTTTTTTCAGTCTATCAAATCAACTGAAGTCTTTGGTTGGCCTGTGGCTATAGTAGAAGACAAAAACTGAAACAAGTAAACAACAGAAGACAAAAAAACAAATCCACCCTAGAAAATTTAATTAAAATGTTTTTAAACCATTACATTACCTATGCATAGTGCAGGTCTGGCTGTGTGGTAAGAAGCTTGCTTCCCAACCACATGGCTCTAGGTTCAGTCCCACTGCATGGCACGTTGGGTGTCATCTACTATAGTCTTATGATTGGATTTGGTAGACAGAATCTGAAAGAAGCCTGTTGCATATGTGTGTGTATATATATATATATATATATATATAT
>NC_069005.1:24891147-24893220 GCF_001194135.2 Octopus bimaculoides | reverse complement strand
GAAAAAGTCCTTAATCTTTCGAGCCTACGCTCTTCCACAGAAAGGAACACAGAAAGAAACAAGGAGAGAAAATAAAGAATGTGTAGTGGCTAGCAATCTATCATGGTGAATATATATATATAAAGCAGAAACCTGGTTTGTGGATATCCGTAATTGCATAATATTTTTATTTGTGTTGTTAAATGTTTTAATTCGGTCTGTTTTCCTCGCATACTGTTTTTCTCTGTTATATTGGTGCGCTACGGTGGATTATTTAAGACTTGGCTCTTATTTCTAGCAGGTAGATGCTCATTAAGCATCATTACGATATTTCATAGCTCCTTAAAGCTATCATAAGCTATCACCAATGCTACTACTGGTGATATCATCAAATTTTGAATTTATCCACAGATGATATGAACAGTAGTGACATCTAACTTCAAATCTCAGTGTTTGAATATTTCATATATATATATATATTCAATCCAAGGAAAAACAGTTTCCTTTAAAGGGATGGAAAACATCCAATTTTCCACTGGTTCTTCAGTTCTGGCGCTTGCTGAATTTTCTTGAGAACAATCTTTTCTTAGTGGTCAAACCATAGGTGGTCTTCTTCTAGCATAATGGATGTCCACTTAGTGGTCATCCCTCTTATATGTATGTAATATAATTTTTCTGAATCTTCAGATTTTTCAATTTGCTAGGCCACTGGTTATAAATTGATATTAATCAAATTAATATTCAATTTTCCACCCTTATTACTTGAATTTATGTATATATATAAACAAACTGACTTCGTAAACACACGCAAAATTATTAACCATGGTGCCAACAACCACTTTGAGTGCCTTTTTGAACTCCATGTGTCTAACACATGTGGGCATGCTTACAAAGTCAGAAAATAGCACAACGTCCATGACTTCCGGAAACATTTTTTCACTCTCAGAGTTGTTCATATGTACAAACTATGTACAAAGCATGGTACAAACTACCTGCATCAGTTGTTAGATGCCTAGACATTACATCCTTTAAAACCTCCATGCTTGCTGAAATTCGCCAACACTACACCTGATATCCCTGCCCCCATGTATATCATGACTCATACACTGTACACTTTCCTGAAATTTGTACATAATTCGATGTGCTATACATGCACCTTTGCAGACGCAATGGCCCAGTGGTTAGGGCAGCGGACTCGCGGTCAGCCTTGTCACACTGTGTCACGCTGAATATCCCCGAGAACTACGTTAAGGGTACACGTGTCTGTGGAGTGCTCAGCCACTTGCACGTTAATTTCATGAGCAGGCTGTTCCGTTGATTGGATCTACTGGAACCCTCGACGTCGTAAGCGACGGAGTGCCAACAACAACACATGCACCTTTGATAAGTTGTAATACACCTGAGCACTATACACGTTAATTTCATTATTATTATTATTTTGTTATTATCGTAAAGTCATACACGCATACACGAGGGTATGTGTGTATGACTTAATTTATATAGCTCGAGCTGCTTCTAATTTATATTTGAATTTTTTCTGTGACATGACATGTTGGAACATGCAAGTAGATGGTTCTTAAACCATTTAGCATATAGTCGTAGCCAGTTAGTGGATGCGCAATGGCCCGGTGGTTAGGGCAGCGGACATGCGGTCGGAGGATCACAGTTTTGATTCCCAGACCGGGTGTTGTGTGTGTTTATTGAGCTAAAACACCTAAAGCTCCAAGAGGCTCCGACAGGAGGTGGTGGCGACCCCTGTTGTACTCTTTCGCCCCAACTTTCTCTCACTATTTCTTCCTGTTTCTTGAGTAAAAAGCTGCTATGGACCGGCGTCCCGTCCAGCTAGGGGGGAACACATATGCCATGGAAATTGGGAAACCAGCCTTATGCTCCACAAGGGGCTAAGAGGATTTCCATAGCTAGTTAGGCAGCTCAGCAGACCCTCTTTCGTATGTGGCATTGACAAGTGAAAACAATGATGAAACATTCTCTGTCACTCCGAAGAAAAAAAAAAGGGATTTGATGTGAGTTATCTCACTTGGATGTGACTTCCTTTTGGGTGTTTTTACACTAAGGGCATTGAGAATATATTCT
>NC_069005.1:24890112-24891017 GCF_001194135.2 Octopus bimaculoides | reverse complement strand
GTGTTGCGTTCTTGAGCAAGACACTTTATTTTACGTTGCTCCAATTCACTAACCTGTAGAAATGAGTTGCAACTTCAGTGGTGCCAAGCTGTATCGGCCCCTTTGCCTTTCCCTTGGATAACACTGGTGGAGTGGAGAGGGGAGGCCGGTATGCATGGGCGACTGCTGGTCTTCCATAAACAACCTTGTGCCTGGGAGGGTAACTTTCTAGATGCAATCCCATGGTCAGTTATGACCGAAGGAGGTCTCCGCAACATACATATATATATGTATGTATACACAACCACTGTCGGTGTATTTACATCCCAATAACTCAGTGGTTTAGCAAAAGAGACCAATAGCACAAGTACAAGGGTTAAAAAGAAAATAAATACTGGGGTCGATTCATTCAATTAAAAACCCTTCATGGCAGTGCCCCAGCATGACCGCAGTCAAATGACTGAAACAAGTTAAAGGTAAAAGGTAGTACTTACTTTGCTGTTTACATGTCATGCAGAGCATGTCCCTGGGTATTCCCTCCCACCTTAGTCATTCTGCTATGTCAATCTAGATAAAGCCCTATATCTCATTTACGTTATTTATTAACCTTTAATCATAATTGTCAACCTTTTAATCATGATATGACAATACATGACATTTTAATCACAATATTTGACCCTTTAATCCCAGCAATGCTTAGCCATCTTTTTTTTTCTTTTTTTGTGTCTTTTCAGAAATTCCACCAGACTGAAGAGAAATGCGGACAAACTTCTCTTTCTCAGGGTGTGGCTTCCTGGGAATTTACCATGTTGGAGTTGCCACTTGCATCAAAGAACATGCACCCGAAATGTTTGAAGACTGCAGAATTGCAGGAGCCAGTGCCGGTTGCTTTATGGCTTGTTGTCTCCTTTCAGGATGTTCCTTGG
>NC_069005.1:24888302-24889393 GCF_001194135.2 Octopus bimaculoides | reverse complement strand
ACTTCTGTCTCTGGTATCCTTTCTTGCCAAGTAGTTACCTCAGCCTGGTAGTGTGGAAGTGATTTAGTTTTTTGGCGTGGCGTTGGTAGACGGTCCACGACTCACATCCATAGAGTAGGGTGGTCAGTACAACAGCTTTGTAGACCTTGATCTTTGTCATGGAGGTGATGCCTCTTCTGTCCCATACATTCTTGTGGAGTCTACCGAAGGCAGGACTTGCTTTGGCGAGTCTGGTGTTGATGATCTCATCGTCAATGACTACATTGCGGGAAAGCGTACTGCCAAGGTAGGTGAATTTGTCAACCGCATTGAGCCTTTGCCCATTGATGGAAATGTTGGGTTCTACATATGTATTTTGCTTGTTCACTGTACGCTGTGATTTACCCTGCACTTTGAGGGAGTCATCTCTATTGCACTACTTAGCAGCCTGCTGGCAAACAATATGTCTTGTAAATAATATATATATACATGTGTATGTGTGCATGTGTGTGTGTGCATTTGTGTGTGTAGGCACAGGTGTGGCTGTGTGGTTAAGAAGTTTGCTTTTTGATCGCAAGGATTCAGGTTCAGTCCCACTGCATGCTATTGCCCTCTGCTGACCAAAGCCTTGTGAATGGATTTGATGGAAGCAAACTGCAAAAAGCCTGTCGTGTGTATGTGTTTGTTCGTGTATGTGGGTGTGTCTGGATGTAAGTGCATATAGGTGTGTACGTGAGTGTATGTAGGTGTGTGAGTCAGTGTGTATGTGTGTGTGTGCATGTGTGCATATGAGGGTGTATTTATGTGCATGTGTAGATTTGTATGCAAGTGTGTGTATGTATATATGTTTGTGTGTGTTTGTAAAAGTAAGTTATCTAAATTCCATATCAATGAAAACAACCTTCAACATTCAATGATTTTCATGATATTTGATAAATATTTTGACATATATTACCATGGTGATTTGGGGGATAGGGTAAGGTAGGGCTGACTTGGATATCTACGTCAGTACACAGTTTAAGTGTGCTCAAGCATACATACATACATACAAACATACATACATATATATATGCATACATACATACATATATGCATACATACATAACATATAT
>NC_069005.1:24886019-24888165 GCF_001194135.2 Octopus bimaculoides | reverse complement strand
ATATACATATATACATACATATATGCATACATACATATATACATTCATACATATATACATTCATACATGCATACCGACATACATATATACATACATACATACGTATATGCATACATACATACATTCAAACATACATACCAACATACATATATACATACCTACCTACCAGCATACATACATACAAACATACCTACATGCATATATACATACATACATACATACATATGCACATATATGCATTTGTAACCTAAAATATGTTCTTGTTAGTGTTAACGTTCTATGTGGATGATAGTGGTGAAAATAATTATGATGATGATGATGATGATGATGATGATGATGCATGATGGTGGTAGTCATGGTGGTGGTGGTAGCTGTGGTTGTGGTGCTGGTGGTTATGTGAGGATTGTAGTGTTTATGGTATGGTGGTGGTGGCGGTCATGAATGTAGTGGCAGTGGCAGTTACATTGCACATTCCAGTTATTTTTGTCATTGTTAACATTGTTCAGGCTGATGGTATTGTAAACAGTTTTACGATCTTTATTTACGTCTATGCTTTCTCTCTTTCTTTCTATATCTCTCTCTCTCAACACACACATCAAACAATTAACATCTGGCTAGAGACATGGAATCCTCCATCCATCCATTTTTGCTATTCCTGGCAGGGTCGTTGGGGGTAGGGTCCTCAAACGCCTCCTCAACAGGATCCTATCAGAAACGACCATCATTAAATTTTCCTGCCAGATTCTCAAACACGACAGACTGAGACTACAGATGTTATCCACCCATCTTTCTAGTTGTCTGCCCTTAGGTCTCCTGCAGTTTGAGGTATCTGTCTTGCAATCCTTTCATGCAGCATTCTAACCACTTGTCCATAGAAGCAGAACTGTGGCCCCTCAATATGGAGAAGTAAAGTAATGGCTCCATCTTGAGATATTCTTTAATCACTGAGCTACACATCCTGTTGAGTAATGTTAGAGATCCATTAAAGGAACCCCATTTTAGTTGCTCCTATTTATGATCATACTCTTTCGGTCATTACCCAACATTTATGACCATAGACGGGGATAAGCATGGAAACCAAATCGAAGTGCTTGCTTACTAGCTTCATCACAGGTTCATGGTCCCTGAGACATCATCATGCATAGAGCCGACCAGGTCCACTAGTGTTCTCCATTGCAGGTGGTCCCATCCCAGTCCCTCTGCATCCTCCAAAGTGACGTTAAACCACTGGAGACCTTCCCCAATCATGCCCAGCCATCTATGCAGGGCCTGCCATGAGGTCTCCTCCAGCCTGCAGCTCTTCTTTGTTTTTGGCAGCTGAAGTAATAACTCTTTGAACTTTTTCCAACCAGTTCTTACTTCAAGCGAACTACAATACTCTCCTTGTTCTTTGTTTATTATACTTTCAAACCAGCCACCTCCACTGCAAATTATTTCCTTTACGTAATAGAAGCTATCAACTGCTTCTACTGATCCAAGGAGAATCTATTTCTGGCATGCTCTTAGAGATATTACCAAATACGTTTGCCCCACCTTTGCTTGTCTGTGATTCACTTACACCTCTTATGCATCCATACCCGACACAGGATACAAAATATGGAATTCCTACCTACTTCGTTTCTGCATATCAAACAAAACTATATTCTTTTCTACTCAAAGCACAAGGCCCGAAAATTTTGGGAAGGGGGCCAATCGATTAGATCAACCTCAGTACGCAACTGGTACTTAATTTATTGACCCTGAAAGGATGAAAGCCAAAGTCGACCTCGGCAAAATTTGAACTCAGAACGTAAAGACAGATGAAATACTGCTAAGCATTTTGCCCGGTGTACTAACATTTCTACCAGCTCACCGCTATATTGTTGATAGCATTAGAGTGCTATCTTCTTATTTTGCTAATACTTTTGTCTTAGCTAAGTTTTTTAATTCTAACTTTTGTTTCCATGTTAGATTCCACTATAAGACCTAGCGCAGTAGTTCTCGACTGGGATCAACATGACCCTTTAGGGTTCATATAAGACTTTGTTGTTAATAAGCATTGAACCTCATGGAGGCAAAGTGGTCGAGTTCCTTTCAAGTGTTGGGCCTCACAGAGGCAATGACCAAGACCTTTGGCATTGTGTTGTGCTTGAGAAAAAGACCCATC
>NC_069005.1:24881912-24884412 GCF_001194135.2 Octopus bimaculoides | reverse complement strand
AGCTTCATTTAATGAAGAATTTCGTGAAGGCCATGGAGAAAAATGTCGCTGCCTTCCAACACTTGTGCATTCTATTCCCAGCTCTGAGTTCTGCTAAGATCAAGGAGGGCATCTTCATTGGACTCAGATCCAAGAGGTGCTGAAGGATTAGGACTTTGAAAAGCTTCTTACCATAAAGAAACTGAAAACATGGGAAGCATTTAAGTCAGTCTGCCATGGCTAGGTTACCAAGAGTGTATCGAGAAGTTGTTGCAGTCTTAAGGGGATATGGGATGCCAAATGTCACTCAAAATTCACCTTCTCCACTCTTACCTCAACTTCTTCCCTCCGAAGCTCGGAGCAGTGAGTGATGAGCATGGAGAAAGGTTCCACCAAGATATTACTAGGATGGAGGGCAACTACCAAGACAAGTGGAACCCCAGCATGATGGGGGGGGGGGACTTTTGCTGGATGCTTTTGCTTGACATCCTAGAGGCAAAATACACAAGATCATTTTAAAAAATCACTTCTAATTGTCTACTCTACTATGATTTGTGTGTATTACATTATTCAAGTAATTTAGTTCCATCAGTGTTCTATATCTATACTGTTTTTTTTTTCTATAATATGCCTTTGTAACAGATGAAATAAACACATATTTTAAATTTATATGCAGTATAATTAAAATGGGATATGTGAAAGCAAAACTGCTCAGAAAATTACATTGACCACATCAAAATTAGTCAAAAATACCTATTCGTGTCCTTGCCTCAGAGCGAAACAAAAATTTTTGTAAACCAGTGTAATTTTTCCTGTTACCTATCCATCATAATCAGAACCTCTTATTATCAAACACACCTAATTAAAATTATGTTGTTTACTATTTGAACAGGTAAATGTACCAGCTACACACTCAATCTTGCCAATGAAGCAAATACGCTACCACTCCTCGGACCCTTACATCCTCGCTTCAACATTATCAACTCCCTCAGGAAAGCCCTTGCTGAAGTCTTACCAGCTGATGCCCACAAAAGAACTAGTGGACGTCTTTATATCTCTCTGACGCGATGGAGAGATTGGAAAAATGTGATTATTTCAGAATATGCTTCAAATCAAGAACTAATTGATGTAATTATTGTATTTCATTCCATATTTTTTTTTATGTTTAATTATTTATATTTTAATCTCAATAACAGAATTGGTGTTTTATTATATACTAGCAGTATAGCCCGGCTTTGCTCGGAATTAAGTTAGGGTTATTAAGCTAATCAAGTTCTTTATTTCAAACCAAACTAAGTAACATCGACGTCAAATTTGGGCAGAATCAGTGTCGCGATGGGAGTGCATGGGTTGGGAGTTTGATCGGCAGAGGTGATCAGGTTACACATGCCAGCCCTTTGAAAGCATCACCACCATCATCTGACCCCTTTTTGCCCATGGGTTGGGAACCCTTCCAGCAAGGAAAATAGAATGCACAAAAGGGCTCCCGATTCTCTGTGTCAGAAGCGGTTATGCTCAGGTCACAACTAAGTCTTAAGTATATGTATGTATATATATATATATATATATATATAGATATAGATATATATATAGATATAGATATGGGCAGCACACACACACACGCACACGTATGTACACCAATTTCATACATATTTTTTGTACGCATACATGTTCGTATGTGTGCGTTTGTGTTGCCCGTATATCAACAAAACACTTTTTTCATCGATGGAGAAAAAAAAAACAACAAAAGTCTTTAAAAATTTGCTCGTCACTAGAAGGGGGCTTAACTCCTGTTGTAAACAATGGTGGTTTTCTCCAACTTCAAAATTGTTAAAAGTTTTGGTTGAAAATTTATTTTTACTGCTATTTGCTGGGAAAAATAAGTTGACGAAAATGCAGCTAGGGTCATGACGAATGTTCCCCTAAAATTGGAGCGACATGCGTGCTAATTTGTGGATATGCATAAATTACATTCACGTACACACACATCCTGCCTTTTATATATACAGATTTTGTTATATCTTACAATATAACAAAACTATTTACCCTGGGTTCAGCTGTATCAGTTAATTATGATTTTATTCAACATATTCCCCGTCTCAGATTCACACACTTATTACAGCAGTCCTTTCAGTTTTTCTAAGCCCTGTAAAAGAACTCGGAAGGTTGGGCCTCCAACCAGGCCTTTCATGGTAACCTTAAAGCCAGGAACTTTCCAGCACCCCATGTATGTGTGTGTGTGTGGTGGGGTTGGGGTGTACATAGATCAATGTAGAATCACCACCGCCACCACCACCACCCTCTTAACTATAAGAGGTGTTTATTGTTGATTGGTTCTCAACTTCTCCCCCCACCCCACTCTTCCATCATATCATTGAGGACAACAACAACTACTACTGCAGCAACTATGACTACAACTACAACACCAACTACTACTACTACAACTACTACTACCGCTACCACTACTACCACCACCACTACTACTACTACAACTACTACTACCGCTACCACTTCTACTACT
>NC_069005.1:24877117-24879402 GCF_001194135.2 Octopus bimaculoides | reverse complement strand
GGGTCAATGTAATCAACTTAATCCCTTTGTCTGTCCTTGTTTGTCCCCTCTATGTTTAGCCCCTTGTGGGCAATAAAGAAATAAGGAAACTGAAAGAAGCCCATCATATATATATATGTGTATATATATATATGTGTATATATATATATATGTATATATATATGTATGTATATATGCATGTATTTGTGTTTCTGTGTTTGTCGTCCCTACCATCACTTGACAACCGATGTTGGTGTGTTTACATCCCTGTAACTTAACGGATCGGCAAGAGACCGATAGAATAAGTACTAAGAATAAGTCCTGGGGTAGATTTGTTCGACTAAAGGTGGTACTCCAGCATGGCTGCAGTCAAATAACTGAAACAAGTAAAAGAATTAAAAAAAACATAATAATAGAACAAAATGTAATTATATTTGTATGTAGACCAAGGTCAATGAACGCAAATGACAAAATTTGTGTGTGTGTGTGTTTGTGGTGAGGAGGTTTTTTTTTTTGACAAGTTACATAAAAGAAATTAATTATTGTATTAGTATGTAGTTAGAGAATAGTGCTAAAGTTCTATGTGTGTGTTTGTGTGTGTGTGTGTGTGTGTGTGAGAGAGAGAGAAACTCTCATGGTGAAAATGTGTATCAGGAGTATAGGGTAAAGGAAGAGTAAAGTATTTGTAGTTTGTCAAAAAATCAGTAGGTCATTGACCAAAATGAAATGACGGAGGAAAATAAAGAGATAAAGAAAAAAATATTTACTAAAAAATGTCGTTTATAAATTTCTTTATACTGTTTTTCTTTATGGGTACAGTCGTGGCTGTGTGGTAAGAAGTTGGTGCTGGTGCCTATTAAAAAGCATCCAGCCTGCTCTCCAAAGTGGTTGACTTTTGGAAAGACATCCAGCTGTAAAAACCATGCCAAAGCAGACCTTACTGGTGTTGGTGCTGTTCATATACCTGTCTTCAAGACGAAGACAGGTATATGAACAACAAGCAGGTGTGTTAGTTTGATGCTCAGGAAAATGAAAACGTCTTTTATGTTTCAGGCTTATGCTCTTCAGCAGAAAGGAATAAGAGAAAATAAACAGGGAGAGAATGAAAACAAACTTGTAGATTTAGCAGTCAAGCATGGCGAATGATTAGAAAAAAAGTTTGAAAGAAGAAGTTGAAAGAAAGGGAGATAATAAGGTGATGGTGATCCCAAATGAAGGTGCATGTGTGTTTGAGTGTATGTGAGAATGGTTTGTGTGAACGTGTACGTGTGTGTGTGAATAGGGGCTAATGACTCTGACATTTACAAGTGTGTGCATGCGTAAGTGTGTGCGTCTGTAACATGAGGCTGCTCATATAGTGGTATGTGCGGTGATGCTATTGAAGATTGTGTGTAGATGATGGTGTGTGGTGTGGGTGCTGGGAAGTGGTCAGTGCTAGCATGTGGGAGGTGAGGTGTAATATATCATTTTGTGTTAATGGGTTTGCGTTGGATATCACAACGGTTCCCGGATTTCTCTTTGACAGTACTACTGGGACGGAGGTCTGTCTGATAATCAACCAATCTTTGATGAGCCCACAATCACAGTGTCACCATTCTCTGGAGAAATTGACATCTGCCCAATTGACAATTCTGCAAACTTCATCCATTTGAATGTATGTAACAGCAGCCTGCAGTTCACATCGGAGAATCTCTCACGTATATCCATAGCGCTGTTCCCACCTAATGCTCAGAAACTCAGTGATATCTGCAAACAGGGTTATGACGATGCACTCCGTTATTTACAGAACAATGGTAAATATTTAAACCTCCTCACCTTAATATATTATTAAGTCAGTTATTGACAATGTCTGTCTTAACTAGACCTTTCTTTGTCTGTCTGTACATCTGTCTGTGTTTGTTTTTGTTTTTTTCACATGTTTCATTCACACAAAACATGTATAGAGCCACAGGCATGGCTATGTGGTAAGAAGTTTGCTTCCCAACCACATGATTTCAGTTTTGTTCCCATTGTGTGGCACTTTGTGTGAGTGTCTGCTACTATAGCCCCAGGCTGATCAATGCCTTATGAGTAGTATGATAGATGGAAACTGAAAGAGTCCTGCTATGTATGTAAATATATATATATATATATATATATATAGGTTGATCAATATTTCTGTATGTTCTGTTTATATATATATATATAATAACAATAAATGGAGCAAAACGCATATAAATAAAAGTTCCTTTAATTCCTACCTATGTTTCAAAATATATGTGCACTCTACTCCAAAGAAGTAAGAGCTGCTGGAATTCCACATGTAT
>NC_069005.1:24868099-24872547 GCF_001194135.2 Octopus bimaculoides | reverse complement strand
ATATATATATATATATATATATATATATAAATAATACAAAATGGGACAAGAACGCAAAACATCGAGACAGTTAAATGTCACAAGAAAGGGACAACAAAACATCCAGATAGACGATACAAAGAAAACAAGGACGGGCCATTCAGGGTTTTCTTTCCTCAGTCGAGTTCCAGATTATCTTTGCAATTTTTCTGATAAATAATGATCCCTAGACAGAGGCAGTAAATTTATTTTGGGGTGTGGAAGGAAAAGCTGGTGATACTGGTCTTCAGTACTTGAGTGGTGCTTCATTTTATTGAACCTGGGAAAGTGAAAGAATGAGTAGATCTTGATGGAATATGAGATCAAGAAGTAAAGTGCAGTTGCTAAAACCTGCAAGTCATTTTGTTCACCACTTTATTCATCATCATCATCGTTTAACGTCTGCTTTCCATGTTAGCATGGGTTGGACGATTTGACTGAGGACTGATGAACCAGATGGCTACACCAGGCTCCAATCTGATCTGGCAAGAGTTTCTACAGCTGGATGCCCTTCCTAACGCCAACCACTCTGGGAGTGTAGTGGGTGCTTTTACATGCCACCGGCACGAGGGCCAGTCAGGCGGTACTGGCAATGGCCATGCTCAAATGGTGGTCTAATAATCCAAGAACTTTATAAATACTGAAAGATCTTATACATGTAATACAGTGAATTGTAAAACTTAAATTATGTAATACATTTAGGAAACAAAACCTTCCGCTAGTTATGTTTAACATCTAAAAAGCAGCAATCAAGGTAGATAACTCCAATACAATCAGTTGTTAGAAAATAAAATGATATTTTTGTATTTACCTCCCTTGCTTGTGTTTATATCTCGAGCACTTTTAAAGGAAGTTTTTGTTTATAAATTGTCAAGATAATTTCGGGTAATCAAAATTTTCCAACTCCCTATATTACATATATGAACTCCTACAGTTTTGGTATTTAGTTTGCAGAGTGCTTCTTTAAAGTAATTTTCTTCAACCATATTTTTATCTTTCATTTTGTACTTGCTTCAGTCATTTGACTGCGGCCATGCTGGAGCACTGCCTTGAAGTGTTTAATAGAACAAATCGACTCCAGTACTTACTTTTTTTTTTTTTTAAAGTGTGTTACTTTTTCTGTTGGCCTCTTTTGTTGAACTGCTCAGTTATGGGGAACATAAACAAACCAACACAGACACACATATATATGCATACATGGGCTTCCACATAGTTTCCGCCTTCCAAATCCATTCACAAAATGCTGGTCTTCTGGGGTGGGTGGGTATAAAAGAAGACCCTTAACCAAGGTGTCACATAATGGGACAGCATGTTCATTTAATATGTAAAAATACCTTCTAACAACACACACACACATCATTTTCATAAAAGAGTTAATTCCATCTGCTCAGTGGAAAATGGAAAAGTAATTCTAAGCAGAAATTAAAAGAAACAGCTAAATTTTTTTTACATATTTATTCTTTTAATATATTTTCTTTTTTATATAATTTTTTTTGTTTCTCGTTCCACAGGCTCGAATATCATTGTGCCTTTACCGAGGACAACTTCCAGATGAACCAAACCAATACAGAATCGCCATCTTCTGCTATTGATATTAATCTGATAATGAACTGCGAAGGTTTTCCCAAAGAAGAAACCTTCCAAACTTCTACAGAGCTGTCTGGCGGCACTTATGACACTGCGACAGTTTACAGAGAACAAGCATCCAAAGACCCAGTATCTGCACTGAACAGCATGAGAAATTGTAACCAAATACAAGATGGTGTTAGTGATGCTGTGTTGGACCAATTCAAACTCTGGCTGGAAGCAGCCAATAATAACGATGCTACTATAGCTTATTATTACCTTGATATGGAGTCAAACACGATGAAGGTGGAACAGATCTTCAAAATACCTGACAATACTAGTTGCATACTGAAAAATTCAAGTCTTGAGCAAAAGCCAGATTGTCGTGTAACCATGACTGATGAATATGTACAAAGAAGGAAGTCGGCAATACCTTATTTGCAGGACTTTAGAGCACAAAGATTGCAAATTCCTGGTGTTTCAGGAAGTTGCCAAGTGAACAATAGTTCTTCAAATATACCTGCATTGCAAAGATATAAACGGAGAACCTCATTGGATTCAGGTATCATAACTAGAAAATATGCTTCCTTTAACGACCAATCGAACAGGCAATATCAAAGACTACAACATCAACCACAGCAATATCAACAAAGAGAAGACATAGGAAGGGCAGAGGAACAACTACAGCATCAAAGACAACCTGAGCAACTTGAGAATCTAGGAGAAGATGGAGCTACAGATAGATATAATTATGATTTCAAAGAAATAGAAGTTGTAGATTTATATAACACCAGTATTGCCCAAGCCAATTCACAGGACTGTAGTATTACAAATTCGAACTGTTCCAGTGATACTCCCAAAAGGAATAGTTGTCCTGAAATACCTGATATTCACTCTAAATAAAATTAGAAATTCTTTCGTTTCATGGGAAAACTGTCAATGCTGTTAATGTTGAGAGAATCACCAAAGGAAACCATCTTAGTTTTGTTATCTTCACTGTGATAGGCAAACTGAAAGTTTTCAGTTGACCCTTTCGATACCAACCTGGCTAAAACCAGCTCTGGCTCCGAGTACAAATGTCTTGTTTTCATAAGTTTTGAATTAAAAATCTTCCACCAAACCTTAGTTACAATTTATGTTCCTGACACTAGCTTAATGATAACTAAGTTACTTTACTAAATTCTTTGTTATATTTAAAGTAATTGAAACACAGAACATCTCAAGAAACACAGAGCATCTCACAGAAACACAGAGCATCTCAAAATAAATACAGTAACGAAAGAGTTAAGGATGTTTCAACAAATTCAATAGAGAATTACTATTTGTAAATCTCACAACGAGAGATATTCAGCAACAGTACTTTGGAGTAAAGATTATTCCCTTGTTCGAAAATATAAGGACACAGATTGTGTCGTATAGCCAGCTAAAGACGATGTCTCCTGGGGTTAAATTACACCAACATTCATCCTAAACCAGGACTGGCATGTTATGTTGGCAAATAACTTTTACTTCAAATTCAATAGAATTAGGTTTTGAAATGTGTTTGATATTTCGGGGTGTCACACCAAAGGAACTATTCTCAATTCACAATTAAAGAGAATAATACTACGGGTATATATTTCATAAAATTAACATACTTCTGTTATGTTATCCTGAAACACTCTCAGAACTATTCCTGCGACGGTTGTGATTCTTTAATCTTGGAGTCTCGGTATTCTTCAGATTCAAGAACATTGAAAGCATTGAGTAATAAAATAAACCAAAGATTATTTAGAGTGTGTTGTTGTGTGAACATAGTTTATTCTTTGATTACAACCAGTAAATTATCTGCCATAATAACGACTTTATTATTTCTTTCGTATTAAATTAATTTATTTTTTCTTTCGTTTGAATGTAATTAATAATAAAATTTGATAAAATACAATTGATTTTCCTCTCCCAAAATGTTTCTCCATTGTGAGTGTGATGATGGTTTTGTTTTGTTTTTATTTTTATTTTTATTTTTATTTTTATTTGTTTCAATCATTAGACTGCGGCCATGCTGGGGCAGTGCCTCGAGGAATTTTTAGTTAAATGCTTTGACCCCAGGACTTTTTTTTCTTTAAAGCCTTGTACTTATTCAATAAATCTCTTTTGCGAAACTGGTAAGTTACGGGGACATAAACAAACTAACATCAGTTGTCAAGTGATGGTGGTGGGGGACAAACACAGACACACACACACACACACACACACATGGGTTTCTTTCAGTTTCTTATTTCTTTATTGCCCACAAGGGGCTGAACATAGAGGGAACAAACAAGGACAGACAAAGGGATTAAGTCGATTAGATCGACCCCAGTGCGTAACTGGTACTTTATTTATCGACCCCGAAAGAATGAAAGGCAAAGTCGACCTCGGCGGAATTTGAACTCAGAACGTAACAGCAGACGAAATACCGCTAAGCATTTCGCCCGGCGTGCTATCGTTTCTGCCAGCTAGCCGCCTTTCTGGGATTTTGCGTTACGGCATGATTATCACGAAACATTCTGCAATGCGAGGGATAATACACACACACAAACATGCAACTCTGTATGTGTGTTGAGTATCTGGAAGCAGAATGCTTATTTACACACACACACACGCAACAAACAGACAGGCACACACGCAACAAACAGACAGACACACACATACACGCACGCACGCACACATGCACGCATACACACATACACACACAATTGCACGCGCGCACACATACACAGACACACGCAACAAACAGACACACGCAAACACATACACGCACGCACACACACACAAACACGCACAACAAACAGACACACACACACGCACACACAACAAACAGACACACACACACATGCAAACAT
>NC_069005.1:24867224-24867764 GCF_001194135.2 Octopus bimaculoides | reverse complement strand
TTGTTCACCTTTCAGCGAGCACATGTGTCGATATCTTCCGCTCAAGTGAAATCCTCCTCAGAATCGCAAAAGATAAGGAACAGCAACAACAAATAGATAAATAAATAAAAATAAAAAACAACAACAAATAAAATAAAAGACTTTGTGAGAAGTTTTCGTGGTGTGAGTTTTAAAGAAAGGTTTTGCAGGGAATATCAGTTGAGAAGGGTATCATTTATCGTATTTCTATTTAATACCATCATTGCTGTTCGCTTCGAATGGACCGCGTCTTGCAGCAGCAGCAGCAGCAGTAGTAGTAGTAGTAGTAGTAGTAGTGGTAGTTGTTGTTGCACTAGTTCTGTTAGTCGTCTGGGTATTTCTTTTACAATAATCCCTTGACTATAGCGGGTGTTACGTTTTCGAAGCCACCCCGCGATAGGTGAAAATCCGCGAAGTAAGAACAGTACTGTACTGTATGTCCGTGTTTTCCTTGTATTGTCTATCTGTATGCTTTGTCCCTTTCGTGTATCACCTAACTGTCTGGATGTTTTGCGTCCTTGT
>NC_069005.1:24865019-24865877 GCF_001194135.2 Octopus bimaculoides | reverse complement strand
CCCCAGTGTCACTTTGGGGGCATGCACTGCTCTCTCACTCAATAATAATAATAATAATAATAATAATAATAATAATGATAATAATTCGTATGTGTATTTCGTGTGCAAGATTCTTGATGTGGATACGTGTGTTGAAAGAAATAAATAGAAGTGGAGAGACAAGTTACTGAAGAGATTGCAAGAGTGCAATGAAATAAGTTAACAAAAAACTATATAAATTAATAAAGGACTGAACCAGTGCGTGTGTTTATTACCGGCATAATGCCTCTCCCAAGGTTTAATAATAATAATAATAATAACAATAATAATAGTAATGATAACAACAACAATAATAATAGTGATAATAATAACAATAATAATAATAACCACCACCACCACAACAACAACAACAACAACAACAACAACAACAACAATAATAATAATAATAATATTACTATTTGCCGACCATATTTCTTTAATTGTGTTACATTGACTCTTTGCTTTCCGCCTGTTCCGCATTATCTTCTTAGTATCTTAATCTTCACACTTCCCTTCGGTTTCGCGCGCATTCATAATCACCACCGACGCACTAATCCTCCTCTTCCTTGTCTCCTCTTCTTCTTTCTCATCATTATCATATTGATAATCATCATGATCATCATCATCATCATCATCATCATCGTCGTCGTCGTCGTCGTCATGGGTATCATCCTTATATTTCCCAAGTGAAATTTTGAAATAATTTTCGTTCAAGCACGTTCTTTGCCATATATCCATACATATATTTAACTAGTTTTAGTCATTAGACTACGACCATGAAGAATTTTTAATCGAATGAATCGATTCCAGTACTTTGTAAAGCTAGGTACTTATTCTATC
>NC_069005.1:24861189-24863882 GCF_001194135.2 Octopus bimaculoides | reverse complement strand
AACGTTTCTGCCAGTGTGTGTTTGTCTGTGTCCGCCATCGCTTGGCAACTGATGTGATGTGTTTACATCCTCGAAAATAACGCTTCGGCAAAAGACCCCGATAGAATAAGTACTAGGCTTGCAAAGAATAAGTCCTAGGGTCGATTTGTTCGACTAGAGGCGGTGCTCTAGCATGGTCGCAGTCAAGTGAGTGAAACAAGTAAAAGAATAAAAGAATACGGTTTTAAACTGTACAAGAAAACCAAAGAAAAAATGCGAAAATGAGAGAGATGATGGAACAACAAACAAGGTGTTTTTGTTTAACGCTCAGGAGAAATGGAAGAGTGTTTGACGTTTCGAGCTTGTGCTCTTCTACGGGAAGGAAGGAGTAAACAAAATTGAAAGAAAAATGAAAAACGAGGCTGAAAAAGAAAACGTGTCTGGATTAACGGTTTGACATGTTGAATTGACCGCAAGGGAGTGTTTGGAAACAAAAGGGGCAAAGAAGATAACAGTAACATAGCTAAAGTGTGTGTGCACAAGCATGTGTGTGTGTAGGCAAGCACGTGTGTGTATGAAGATTATGCAAACGTGTGTATATTTATGTATGGGAGTGTATGTATTTATGCGTGCGTGTGTGTGTGTATGTTCGAGTATACAAGTGTGGAGCGAGGTGTATCTATGCGCGTTTGTATGTGGACGTGTGTATGTGTGTAGGAGTGTGCAAGGCTGTCTAACATATATGTGTGTGTGTGTGTGTGTGTGTGTATTTGTTTGTTTGTTTGTGTGTGTACAAATGCATGTGTGTAGCAACAAATGCGTGCGTGCGGCACCCGACCTAGGTCCTTCAGCTTGGTAAGCCGAACCTACTTTCCGTTCGAAATATCCACCCTGTGAATATTCTTTGAAATATAAAATGAAAGTTCGAGGAAAAAAAAAAACAGCTTATCCATATTTTCTTTTGTTTAAGAAAAAATATGAGTGACACGTGCAAAAAAAAGGGCTGCTTTAAGCTCACGTTTTTGATAAACTGGTTCCCATGAGAATATTCTAAACATCTTAAACTTCATACGTGAGAAAACACTTTAATAACTTCCTTGTGAAATTGCTGTCTTCTTTAAAGCAATGTTTTGAAGTAAGATTTTTATTAATACTTTCAAGTCGTATGTATGTATGTATGTATGTATGTATGT
Source organism: Octopus bimaculoides (assembly GCF_001194135.2). Lineage (NCBI taxonomy): Eukaryota > Metazoa > Mollusca > Cephalopoda > Octopoda > Octopodidae > Octopus > Octopus bimaculoides. Next base: position 24,862,710 of record NC_069005.1, on the reverse strand, counting down.
ATGTATGTATGTATGCATGTATGTATGTATGCATGTATATGTTTGTGAGAGACACACATATATACATATATATGTATGCACACACTCATACTCACACAGAGCTAGTCAGTGTGAGCGTGTATGTATGTATAGGTATGTACATACATACATAGACTCACACGTATATATATGTATATATATATATATATATATATATATATATATATATATATATGCACATTGGCACATTGAAATACAGTCAGTGTGCATTTATGTGCATGTGTCTGTTTACATGAGAAGCGGGCACGTGCACGCGCGTTCATCTTTGAGGAAGTGTAGCAATTCCCAGTTTCAAATTAAATCATGCATTATTCCTTACTTTAAGGATTTCGTTAATATGATTGTTTATTTTTAAAATGACATTGCAGGGTAGGTAGAAGAAGCCGGATCCGGCCAGTTTGAACATGGAACAGGTGGAACGTTTGGGCCAGATATGGCCGGTTTAAATGCTAAAAACAACTGACATTGTAGGGTAGGTGTGAGAAGTTGGATCTGGTCAGTCTGAGTATAAAGCAGGTAGAATATTTGTGCCGGATATGGCCGGTTTAAATGCAAAAAACAATTAACATTGTAGGGTAGGTGTGAGAAGTTGGATCTGGTCAGTCTGAGTATAAAGCAGGTAGAATATTCGTGCCGGATATGGCGGGTTTAAATGCTAAAGACAGACATTGAAGAGGAGGTGTGAGAAGTTGGATCTGGTCAGTTTGAGCATAAAGCAGGGAGAATATCTGGGTCGGACATAGCCGGTTTAAATGCAAAAAACAATTAACATTGTAGGGTAGGTGTGAGAAGTTGGATCTGGTCAGTCTGAGTATAAAGCAGGTAGAATATTCGTGCCGGATATGGCGGGTTTAAATGCTAAAGACAGACATTGAAGAGGAGGTGTGAGAAGTTGGATCTGGTCAGTTTGAGCATAAAGCAGGGAGAATATTTGGGTCGGATATAGCCGGTTTAAATGCAAAAAACAATTAACATTGTAGAGTAAGTGTGAGAAGTTGGATCTGGTCAGTCTGAGTATAAGGCAGGTAGAATATTTGGGATGGATATGGCCGGTTTAAATGCAAAAGGGTTAAGCAGACACCATGCTGCTTTGTCTCATGCGATATTATTTGTACATAATTATACATGCATCCATTGACATTAATATTTGCATAATTATAAAGGCAAAATACAGTTTTGTATTATAACCATCCACAAAAGTTGAAGTATGTGTGTGGAAGTGGAGGGGTTTTCGGTTATGACTTTCGTTTGTTTAATTTCTTTGTATTATTTACGAGTGTAATTTAATTTATTTTAATTTAAGTAAAAAAAAAAAACCGGTTTGGCAACTGTTAAAAACGTGTTGGCAACACAAAGAACACGTTGGCAATATTTTTATTAGATAAGGGGAAATATGATTGTTGATTTATTTTTTCCTTTTCAGAATTGATAATGAAGAAAGGAAATTTTTAAAAATTATTTTATTATTTTAAAAGGATTTTG
>NC_069005.1:24854619-24855367 GCF_001194135.2 Octopus bimaculoides | reverse complement strand
CGATAAATTAAGTACCAGTTACGCCTTGGGGTCCGATGTAATCGACTATACCCCTCTCCTAAATTTCAGGCCTTGTGCCTTTAGTAGAAAGGATTATTATTATTATTATTATTATTATTATTATTATTATTATTATTATTATTATTATTATTACTCGATTCAGGATAGACGAAGATCTAGTTGGGAAACTAGAAGAGTTTTCCTCTGCCTGTTGGCTATAGCGAATGAGATGATAGCGTCGTTGAAAGGATTGAAGACAGATACTTTCTTCTTCTGCCAAGACCTCATCGATGTCGTTAAGTTCCACTTGAAAAAGAAAGTGAGGGTAGAAAGCGAAGTGCTGCTTCACACTAATACTTTTGTTGAAAGGTGAGTGAATGTAGCAAGGATGACCCATGTGACTAGGCCTACTATTAGTATGCGCCTATAGGCCGGAAGGAATGGAAAGGAGAGGGGTGTCTGTCTGAGGTGCCCTTGGCGTTCGGGAAGTCCGAGTTGTGAGAGGTTCCTTGGTTGCCCCTGAGTGGGGCTTTCCCCCTTCTGAGGGAATTTTTATTGTTGGTTATTGTTTTTGACACTTTACACGCACTATATGTAAATTCCCACGACTTTATGTCGTATCGTCCTTTGTTTTTTTGCGTACAGCCCTTGTGGCTAATAAATAAAGAATTATCATTATTTTCCATACGCACTCTCTCTTTCTCTTTCTCTCTCACTCTCACTCTCCCCCCCCCCCACACACACACAC
>NC_069005.1:24852461-24853830 GCF_001194135.2 Octopus bimaculoides | reverse complement strand
CACCCCCTCACACTCACTCCCCCCTCACACTCACCCCTCACACTCACCCGCTCACACTCACCCCCACTCCTACATTATCATTCCCTAGTTCCTTCATCTCCTGCGCTTTTCTTCCAATTAATTCCAATATCTATTGATGCTTCGAATCCCTTAGAAAGGCTTTCCTTTAATTCTCCAACTTTCGTTTACTAATCTTGTTTCTCGACCCTTCTTTCATATATTCTAAACACACGCGCACGCGCGCGCTATCTCTTCCTCTCCCACAATGTCTCGTACATTTTATAGTCGGGAAATTGAGAAATTTCCCATTTATTCAAGGATTTTCGTTACAAAGATCGCTTCAATTTGAATGTGTTTTGTGCGTGTGTGACAGAACGTGCGTGTTTTTGTATGTGAGAGTGTGTGTGCTCGCGCGTGTGTGTTTGTGGGTGTGTCTGTGCAAATAGAAAGTGAAAGTCGTTTAACTAAACGGCATGTGTGAGTTAATGTTCGTAGGAGTACAAGTGTGTGTATGAGTGAGACTATGTGAATGTGCATGCGTTTGTGTGCGCATGTGCGTGTGTGTGTAAGAGAGAGAGAGATAGTGTGTGTGAGAGAGTGTGTGTTTGAGAGAGAGTGTATGTGTGGGAAAGAGAGTGTGTGTATGTGTATGTGTGTGTGAGAGAGAGTGTGTGTGAGAGAGAGTGTGTGTGAGAGAGATAGTGTGTGCGAGAGAGAGAGAGTGTGTATGTGTGTGTGTATATGTGTGTGAGAGAGAGTGTATGTAAGAGAGAGTTTGTATGTGTGTGTGTATGTGTGTGTGTGTGAAAGAGAGAGAGAGAGAGAGTGTGTGTGTGTGTGTGTGTGATTTCACTGTTGTGGAATACGACCGAGTTTTGGAAAAGGTGTCAAAGTTTCTGTCGAAGGGGCTAAGTAGTGATGGCCAGAAAACCAAATTCGTATCAGTGTCTCCTCGATCTATAATATCCGATGTGTTCCACAAGTCGATCGATTTCGATTTATGCTCTTCTTATTTCTTTATTGCCCACAAGGGGCTAAACTTAGAGGGGACAAACAAGGACAGACAAAGGGATTAAGTCGATTACATCGATCCCACTGCGTAACTGGTACTTAATTTATCGACCCGGAAAGGATGAAAAGCAAAGTCGACCTCGGCGGAATTTGAACTCAGAACGTAACGGCAGACGAAATGCCACTTGGCATTTCGCCCGGCGTGCTAACGTTTCTGCCAGCTCTGCCTCCTTTATGCTCTTCTTGGTCTACTGATACCTGTATGTCTATACTCTCTTTTACTCTCTTTTACTTGTTTCAGTCATTTGACTGCGGCCGTGCTGGAGCACCGCCTTTAGTCGAGCAAATCGCCCCCAGG
>NC_069005.1:24850690-24852032 GCF_001194135.2 Octopus bimaculoides | reverse complement strand
AATAGAAAGGATTATGCAATGAAACGTATCGCTCACTCCATTCTCTTTGTTAATCTATAATATAAATTGAAGTTGGCCGACCGTTATATTCTTTCTTGTATCTATATAGACTCTACAGATATTCACTGATTTCCAGATGTCTCTTCAGTAATACAATTAATATTTCCTGTAAAATCGCGTCTGATAGCCAATGCCCGAAACTACGAATTGAATTTTTACACCCACACGCACGCATATGCACACACACACACACACACACACACACACACACACACAATACACACATACACGTATGCATATATAACTATATTATAAAAATGTCTTTCATAATTTCTTCATGTCGTTACTATGTAATCTGAGCGATAGTTATTATTTTTTTCAGCAGGTCAAAGACCACAATACCAGATACCTATTCGGGTCGATATAATCATGGATATCTCGCTCTCAGAAGTTTTCGATATTGTGAATTACAGACATCTAACTTCGGCTCAGATAGTTGTAGTACTTGTTTAAACAGGCATTGTCTATTTAGGACTACAACAGACAAGAAGTCCTACCTTCCATTTTTGTTTTGTGTTTTTTGTTTGTTTGTTTGTTTTTTCCAAACTTGACTGTCTGTGAATTGAAAGAGATTTAGCTTCTATTTTCAACAGATTGAGCACATCTTCCTTGGGTTTAATATCCTTGGTTTGGGCGGGAAGTGCGTGAACATGCAGTGCACCTGCATGGATTGGTGCACGTGCACCAGCCAACCACAGCGTCTATACGGGTGGAAATGCGTAATGTATTATATGTGTGTGTGTATGAATTTGCACCCACCCACGCACACACAAACGCTCCTTCTTTCCTGTTTTCTTGCACGCGCGCGCTCGCACACACACACATACGCACACACACACACACACACATCGCGTGTGTATGTGAATATACGTTTATCTGTGTAACTATTAATACATATGTGTGTGTACGTTTCCGGGTCGACAGAAACCGTGTGAGTGGATGTGGTTGACGGAAACTGAAAGAAGCTCGTTGTATGTATGTATGTATGTATGTATGTATGCGCGTGCGTGTGTGTGTCTGTGTGTGTGTGTGTCTGAGGATGTCCCCTACTACCGTTTGACAACCGGTGTTGTTGTGTTTACATTCCTGTAAACTAGCGATTCGGCAAAAGAGACCGATAGAATAAGTACCAGGCTTTAAAAGAAAATGAGTTTCATTTCATTAAAATTTCTTCAAAGCGGTTGCCCCAGCATGGCCGCTGTCTAATGATTGCAGCAAGAAAAAGAATAAGTGAATACAAGCATATGTTTGCGAATATATGTGTACGTATGTATATATATAT
>NC_069005.1:24848144-24850468 GCF_001194135.2 Octopus bimaculoides | reverse complement strand
ATATACATACGTGTGTGTGTGTGTGTGTGTGTATGGAAGATCCTGGAATTTCTAGCTCTCAACTTGGGGATTGAGAGCTATTTGGACTCACAAAGGCAAAACAAGAAGAAAAAAACAACGAAACTAATCAGTCTTAGTTAATCATACACGCGTTTCTGGATCAGTATGATATTCTAGTTTGCAAATTTGGACTGACTGACTGGCCTATGTAAGTTCGGAGGTGCTGTTCATATTGTGCTGATGCATGATGTCGCTTGGTTGAGCATGCATGGTTGCCAGCATCTTCAAATTTGCAAACTAGAATATCATACTGATGAGGAAATGAAGGTTTTCACCATTCTAATCCAGAAACGCGTCTATGATTAACTAAGACTGGTTAGTTTCGTTGTTTTTTCTCCTTGTTTTGTCTTTGTGAGTTTCAAGTATTGCTATCTGTTGGAGTTTTAGCTCTTTAGCTGCTATTTCTGAACTTCGGTATGTGGTGAAGCAACTGTTGCTGATCCTTTAATTATGTTTATAAATTTATAAGAACTTTTAAATAAGTTCTTTACCGATAATGGTGTTTACATACCGAAGTACTTGGTAAAAATTATTAATTATTAATTTATTAATAAATTAATAATCCTTTACCCTTTTATTTGTAATATATATACATATATATATACATACATACATACATACATACATACATACACACACACACACACACACACACACACACACACACACACATATATATATATATATATATATATATATATATATATATATATACTATGTATGTATGTATGTATACATGCTTTTATATTTTTAATCGGCAAAAATTACAAAAAGAAACAGAAAAAAGAAAAAACGAATAAAACTAAAATATATTTAAAAATGGAAAGTATATATTCCTATTTATCAAGTTCTCTTTCTCCTGTTATCATATATAACGACTAAACTCGAGGCAATCCAACGCCACTACACCAAGAAGATTACCTCCAGACAGAATACTAGGAGAGGTTAAAAGAACTGAGGCTCTACTCCCTGGGGAGAAGAAGACGCATGCGCGCGCACGTGTATATGTGTGTGTGTGCGCGCGCGTATATTCGTGTATGTAAATGTGCATTTGCATGTATGAATATACCAATTTAAGTATGTAAATAAATTAATTAATTAATATAAATGCTCTATGTTTAAATATATGAATATATATTTAAACATATATGTATGCCTAGATATGTCTTTGTCGCAGTTTTTATTCATTTTTTTTTATATTTATTTATTTTATTCGTCAAAGGAAAATTTTTGAAAATAAGGAATTACTCAAAGATAAGAATTAATGGTTGTATTAAGATATGACGTCATTGCGCCCTGCACCTGACAAGGCAACAGATAAATATAGAACCCAATGAGTGAAGTTCTAGTGGGTCGCTTCATCTGCTAAAAATAGCAACCAAATCTCCTTCAGGGTCTACTTTACAGTATTAGGAAAGGATCTGAACAGTGTATGTAATGGTGTAAGTTTAGACATACTTTAACGGATAATAAGTCGGATGGTTACCGGGTGAGGGCCTTGGAAAAAGCATTCCATTAAATGGGACCAGCGTTGGATCAACCATTAAGCAAAAAAAGTACGTGCTTAGGGCATCAAGTGAAGTGTCGGTGGGAGGCACCATAGAAACGGTAAATGGATTACGGTACAAAAGAAATCACGTTAAACTTGTGAAAATAATATTCTTTTCTAGGCAAAAGGCCCGAAATTTTGGGAGAAGGGGTCACTTTCGTATGTCTACTTCTGTATCGCCTGTTATCTATGTATTGTTTGCTCTCGGTCCAATACCCTCCGCAACATTCGCGGGCACCGCCAGCAAGGGAAGCATCTCAGTCTTATCATTAATGATGCGAGACTGAGTTATACCATCTGGTTGATAACTGATGAAGAATCAGGGACGTTCTGTGTCTGTTTTTCGTCCGTTTGTGCACTCAATATACGCTTTTCCGTTCGTCTGTGCATTTACTATACATTTTTTCACACACACACACACACACACACACACACATACACACACACACACGCGCACACACACACACACACCACACACACACACACACGCGCGCGCACACACACACACACCACACACACACACATATATATACACACACATACATACAGACACACATATACATGCAAACGTATATATACATATATATTAAATATATTTATACACACACATACACACAGACGCAGATAGATAAATAGATAGATAGATAGATAGATAGATAGATAGGTAGGTAGGTAGGTAGGTAGGTAGGTAGGTAGGTAGATAGATAGATAGATA
>NC_069005.1:24839523-24841059 GCF_001194135.2 Octopus bimaculoides | reverse complement strand
ACTTGAAGAACTGGGACATTTCAGGTTGCTGGAATAATGCTAGAACAATGTATTAGTTCATATATTATATAATAATATTTCAGCCATGATCTTCTGGTAAAGTGGTAATGAAACAATTGTAGTAGTATTATATGAGGTGTGTAGTAACAGACCGTCGTAAGTGCCATAACTTAAAAACCGAGAAAAACGCAGTCAAAGTTTCGCGACTTTCAGAATGCGATATCTCGGCAAGGAATGAAATTAGGAAACTGGTTTTGGTCTTAAAATGACCGTGAAGACCTCCTCTAATCATTCCACCTATGTAAAATTATTTATTTATCTATGCATCTGAAAGATGAAACAATGACTGCGTCTCTCTCACTTTGTAAAATATACTGGTACTACGAAGCATTGCATATTTTAGCCTTAATACCTAGAAAAAACATACAGAGGTAATGTTTGTGTTTTAATTTACCGAGGTAAGTATATTTAAGAGGTAGGTAAGACAAGATAGTAAGATATATAGCCCATTATCGTTACGATGGTAACGGGGAATATTAGAAAATGAGCTATAACACCTCAAAAAACAACACAGGGACCAGACCAGAGTTATTGACTGAGCGTGTGTTTGCTTATGGTGGTGTGTTACTAAACTCTCTGGTCTGAGTTTGGGTGAGCGAACATTGTGTCAATATCGCCGGGGTACAATTTTTTCAGCTGGATTTTCGCCCTCATTGCAAGCCTCACCTGTTCTTCCTCCCAACTTTTTCGGCTTCTTGACGTCGAGACAGAGAAAATGATATACCAACCGCGAAAATGGCCGGGGTGACGCTTTCGACACTCTGCTACTAAACGCCTCAATATAATAAAACGTGTTTCTCACTTCCTTCCCTCTGTTAATACATACATACACACATACATACATACACACATACATACATACATACATACATACATACATACATAAACTGTGTATAGTAGTGGAAATCCGCTATCCAGCGGATGTTAACATAAAGCTAAAGATCAATGAAAAAAAATACCAACGCTGAAATATTGAGAAATCTACAGTTACTCTACTCGGATTACAAGTTCAGGTTTATATCTGTAGTTATTGGGGCACTGGGATATGTAACACACAGCCCAAGTACTAATCTTGAGAAAGGAGAAGGCTGATTCAGAGACTACAGAACCAAGCCATCACTGGAACTGTAGAAATTTGTAGAACTTTCTAGAAGTTTACCATTTAAGTATACATGCGCATGTCTAAACAACTATATTCATGAGAATACATGTGGCTGGCTGTGGCTGGCTGTGGCTGGCACTCCGTCGCTTACGACGTCGAGGGTTCCAGTTGATCCGATCAACGGAACAGCCTGCTCGTGAAATTAACGTGCAAGTCACTGAGCACTCCACAGACACGTGTACCCTTAACGTAGTTCTCGGGGATGTTCAACGTGACACAGTGTGACAAGGCTGACCCTTTGAATTACAGGCACAACAGAAACAGGAAGTAAGAGTGAGAGAAAGTTGTGGTGAAAGAGTACAGCAGGGTTCGCC
>NC_069005.1:24838611-24839212 GCF_001194135.2 Octopus bimaculoides | reverse complement strand
GTGCGTGCGTGCGTGCGTGCGTGCGTGCGTGCGTGCGTGCGTGCGTGCGTGCGTGCGTGCGTGCGTGTGTGCGCGTGTATGTGTGATTGTGTTGATGTGTGTGATCAGTTCTGTTGAAACCTGATTCCATATGTTTGATATATGCCTAACACCATTTCCGTTTCACGGAGTTGTACAGAACCTACAACAAATTGATAAAACATAATCTCTTGCAAAAGAGATTGTACCGTTCCTTACAGACATCTAGAGATTTGCAGTTCGGGGAAGTGCAATGAACCTATTACAGAAATTTTGCAGTTTTGTCAGTAACGATGAGGTCCTGTTAGGTTAGAATTTCTGCAGAGGTTGATGGAGTTGGGGGAAGAAAAGAAAAGAAAAGTAATAGAAGAGATGCGTGGGTGTGTGATATGATTGGAGTTCAGTGTTCGTAACGAAACAGGAACCAATGAGGATGTTACCACTGCACATATGCAGTGGTAACGTTTTGATAGAAGTAACAGAAACACACGGCGTTTCGAAGAGTTAGGGCAGCACGCATCGTTAAAATGGCTCTTCCCACGAACACAAATTAAATGTTATATATATATATATATATATATAT
>NC_069005.1:24837466-24838377 GCF_001194135.2 Octopus bimaculoides | reverse complement strand
AATAAACGAATAAACGCGGACAACATGAGAACGTACATAAGAAATGTATTAGGTTGACGATCGGTGAAAGGAGAGAGTTTGATGTTTCGAGCATAGCTCTTCGTCGGGAAAGGAGATAGGAAAAGGTCCAAAGAAGGAGAGGAAATCACCAACGTGATTAGAGAAAAAGAGAGAGAGAGAGAGAGAGAAGCGTCTATGACATGAGGTAGGGGGAATGTAATTGTAACGCTTTCAAGTGATTAGTTGAAGGGAAAGTGAGGAGAAAGAAAATGGAGAGAGAAAAAGAGGATAAGGCGAAGAGTGAGGCAGAAAGAGATAGAGAGAGAGAAAAGACGGGGAGAGAAAAAGAGCGTATATGACGCGTGGTAGGTGAAGATGGTGGTGGTTGTGGTTGAGGTAGCAGTGGTGTGTGGATAGTGAAAAGGGGACTTATTTTTTATTTAGACTAAAATTTTTTCATATCACCCATCGCTTAATGCATGTGCATGAGTGCAATTCCGCGAAATATTTGTGATAGATATATGCAATTTAACTAAAGGTTGTATCATATGTATAGAATATTTATTTTTATGGGGAAAATGGAAAAAATAAGTCTATAAAATTGTGCATAAAGTATATAAAGTGCATTAAGTAATCATCGTATTCCAATTTCCTTCATTTTTCAGTGAATAGCAGACGAGCAACTATTTTTTTGATACAGACACAACACAGACTACGCTTTCAGGTTTTGGGATAAAGTTTTCAGGAATAACCCAATAGGTTTACCATTGATTCCGTGAAATATTCACGGGTCCTGCAAGTGAATTTATAATTAGAAAATAGAGGAGTTGCAGGTTTCGAAGCAGCTGTCCTCTTTTTCTTTCTCCTTTTTCCTTCTCCCCCACCCCTTTCCCTTCAACTAATCACTTGAA
>NC_069005.1:24833852-24836723 GCF_001194135.2 Octopus bimaculoides | reverse complement strand
ATTTAAATTTAATTTGTCAAAATGTTTTCGACGCTTTGAAACCGCGACCTGTTCACGTTCAAAGCGACGAAAATATTTTGACAAATTAAATTTAAATGTTGAAGTGAATCTAACGGTTTTTGTGTGTTTTTAAATGACTTATAAACACCTTCCACGCTGCAGTTATTTTTATTTTAGCACACGATTTGGGATGAAGTCATTTGCTATGCAAGTACATCTCCGGGATCTATATGTATATACACATACACACATACATACATACATACATACATACATACATACATACATACATACATATGCATGCATGTATATATAAAATTCGTTTTGGGAATGGCAGATCTCAAAGCAGACAAATCTATAAATAATGCCTATCCCTTGACCGTGCGGTTGTTGGGGCATTCGTTGATGACGATGCCACCAGAATTCACCAATTCTCTCCTTCTTCTGCTGCTAACTGTGATTCGGCAAAGATGCGGTCTGACCTCCCTTTGATGTTAATCCGACCGACGACGAATCCGGTATGAGTCCTAATCTGGTTCTCATCGTCATGAATGCGTCACCAATAAGTTAGTTTGGCAGTGCTCGTTCCTCTCTCAGCTGTTAATACAACCGTACGCCCCTACATAAGGGCCCCGAACACCAGGCCGTTGACCTGCGCAAGTTCCTCCGCCCTAGCTGGTGACTCCTTGGGACGTCTTACCCCAGTGGTTCTCAACCACTTTTTACCTATGGACTTCTTTGATTCTTGTTTTACTCAAGAGAGAGGGATCCTCACTTCCATTCCGGGTCTAAAAACTCCTGTTATATTTTTATAAGGAATTGTATTAAAAAAAAAAATGTTTAAATATTTTTATGTATAGTAGAAATATAACCAGTTTTCTGCCCGTGAATTTTAACAACATGATCTTATATGAACCTCCACCCGCGGGCCATAAGGACCTCAGTTGAGAACCACTGCGTTACCCGGTGTCTTTCGCCTACTGGTGCAGTGTTAACACCTTCCCTTCGCTTGGATTAGCTCACCAGCTGAAGTAAGGCACCGGGGTGTGGAATCGGGGTGTAGCGCTAGGAGCCATCAAGTGGTGCTAGGAGCCATCAAGTGGTGCTAGGAGCCATTAAGTGATGCTAGGAGCCATCAAGTGGTTCTAGGAACCATCAAGTGGTGCTAGGAGCCATCAAGTGGCGCTAGGAACCATCGAGTGGTGCTAGGAGCCATCGAGTGGTGCTAGGAGCCATCGAGTGGTGCTAGGAGCCATCAAGTGGTGCTAGGAGCCATCAAGTGGTGTTAGGAGCCATCAAGTGGTGTTAGGAGCCATCAAGTGGTGCTAGGAGCCATCAAGTGCTGCTAGGAGCCATCAAGTGGTGCTAGGAACAATCAAGTGGTGCGAGGAGCCATCGAGTGGTGCTAGGAGCCATCGAGTGGTGCTAGGAGCCATCGAGTGGTGTTAGGAGCCATCAAGTGGTGTTAGGAGACATCAAGTGGTGCTATGAGCCATCAAGTGGTGCTAGGAGCCATCAAGTGGTGCTAGGAACAATCAAGTGGTGCGAGGAGCCATCGAGTGATGCTAGGAAACATCAAGTGGTGCTAGGAACCATGGAGTGGTGCTAGGAGCCATCAAGTGGCGCTAGGAACCATGGAGTGGTGCTAGGAGCCATCGAGTGGTGCTAGGAGCCATCGAGTGGTGCTAGGAGTCATCAAGTGGTGTTAGGAGCCATCAAGTGGTGTTAGGAGACATCAAGTAGTGCTAAGAGCCATCAAGTGGTGTTAGGAGCCATCAAGTGGTATTAGGAGCCATCAAGTGGTGCCAGGAGCCATCAAGTGGTGCCAGGAACCATTAAGTGGTGCCAGGAGCCATCAAGTGGTGCCAGGAGCCATCAAGTGGTGCCACTAGCCATCAAGTGGTGCCACTAGCCATCAAGTGGTGCTAGGAGCCATAAAGTGGTGCTCGGAGCCATCAAGTGGTGCTAGGAGCCATAAAGTGGTGCTAGGAGTCATCAAGTGGTGCTAGGAGTCATCAAGTGGTGCTAGGAGCCATCGAGTGGTGCTAGGAGCCATCAAGTGGTGCTAGGAGCTATCAAGTGAGTGATTAAGTGTTGAATGAAGATACCAGTGATGCCTCTCTATCTGACCATTCCTGGCAAGGTGCAGATGCCAGACACCGAAGTTACTACGTCTGTTCAGATCCCTCCCTACCTCTACATCCCCATATTATAAATATCGGGGTTAAAAATAAATTCCTTGAATAGAAAAAGTCGAAGGCTGCCCGTGGCATTCTCACCCACATCTCTTGTAAACGTGGCAGGCAATCTACATGTCTCCACTATTGCCACGAACCCGGCTGCATTATCGAGTCTGCACCACATCTGCAGTTGTCTTATCATCACATCTATGACACAACAACTGATGCATGAACTACCGACTCAGTCACCTTTCACTCGCACCCATTTCCTTATTACCCGTTTTCACAGTTCCTTCTTCCCTTCCCTCCTTTCCTCGTTTGTTTGTTTTCCTTCCTTCCTTCCTTCCTTCCTTTTATCTTTTACTTGTTTCAGTCGTTTGACGGCGGCCATGCTGGGGCACCACCTTGAAGAACTTTTATTGAACAAATCGATCCCAGGTCTTTTTTTTTTGTTTTTTGTTTTCTTTTGTTTTTTCAGAAGTCTGGTACTTATTCTATCGGTCGGTTTTGCCGAACTGCTATGTTACAGGGACGTAAACAAACTGAAACACGCACACACACACAACATATATGCATGTATGTATGTGTTTCGTCAGCCAAATCCACTCATAAAGCTTTGGTCGGTCTAAGGTTACAGAAGACGCCTCGTATGTGTGTGTGTGTGAATATAGATAGATAGATAGATAGATAG
>NC_069005.1:24831363-24833443 GCF_001194135.2 Octopus bimaculoides | reverse complement strand
TATGATACCGAAAAAAGAAGTACCAGGCTTTAAAAAATTGTACTGGAATCGATTCATTTGACTAAAAATTCTTCAAGGTGGTGCTCCAGCATGGCCGCAGTCTGCTAACTGACGCAAGTAATGTGTGTGTGTGTGTGTGCGCGCGTGTACAGTGAATTTGTGCAGAAGTCCAAGTGTTGGACAGATGGTTTTCCGGAAACTGTACCAACTGCATATTCTTTGAGTTGAAATCCCGCCATGATTAATTTTGCTTTTCATCTCTTTGGCGAGGGAGTTGGGGGTCTACAAAGAAAATAGCAAAACCTGTTTTCGTCTCGGTTGCATAAAGAGCGGAAATGGAGATATTATAGGATTAGGAGATGGTTCGTTTATTTGGAGAAATTAAGAGGAGACAAATTCAAGACTGAAGTGAGAGTCAGTGGGTTTATAATATGCAATGAGAGTGTGATCGCGGGTCAAGTAAAAGATGCAAAGATCTCAAAATCGCCAAAGATTGGTGTTAAGATGCGTGTGTCGGAAATCTTGGTCTTGTTGACAGCTATCACATCCAAAGCTAATGACCTGAGTTCATTGAGCCAGCGACCTTGCTTCTCGGGTGATTCCAGATCACATGTGCTTTTAAACATCTTACAATCAGAGCCGGTACATTGATCGAAAGATTAAAAGGAGAAAAGAAAATAGATACTTGTTGCAAAGTGTTGTTGTTGTTGTTGTTATTGTTATTATTATCATTATTATTATTATTATTATTATTATTATTATTATTATTATTATTATTATTATTATTATTATTATTCGTTCATTATTTCATTTTCCATCCTTAGTTTCAACAAATGGATGCTGACACTGAAAATGAATGCTCAGATAGATGCAATAATGTGAGTATTGTATCCTCTTTTGCTTTTTTTACTCTTTTACTTGTTTCAGTCATTTGACTGCGGCCATGCTGGAGCACCACCTTTCATTGAAACAAATCGACCCCGGGACTTATTCTTTGTAAGCCTAGTACTTATACTATCGGTCTCTTTTGCTAAACCGCTAAGTTACAAGGACGTAAACACACCAGCAGTGGTGGAAGGACAAACACAGGCGCAAACACACACACACACACACACACACGCACACACACACACACACACATACGACGGTTTTCTTTCAGTTTCCATCTACCAAATCCACTCACAAGGCTTTGGTCGGCCCGAGGCTATAGTAGAAGACACTTGCCCAAGGTGCCGCGCAGTGTGACTGAACCCGGAACCATGTGGTTGGTAAACAAGCTACTTACCACACAGCCATTAGATTTTCTTTTCTTTACGTATATATATTCACTCTTTTCTCTTAATGTTTAGCTCATTTTTGACCGGCCACCTTTTCATCGGAGAATTACGTTAAGGATAAACATATCCGTGGTATACTCAATCAGTCACCTTACGTAGTACTTCAGGGGCAGTAATTCACCTAATCAAAGAACTGAACCCACGCTTATCGATGAACGACGAGGATCTACTTCCAATAGCATCACTTTAGAACATTCACAGAATCGTTAGCAAACCGGACGAAATGGTCAGTGGTATTTTGTCTGCTGCTACGTTCTGAGTTCAAATTCCGCGGGGGTCAACTTTGGCTTTCATCCTTTTGGGGGTCGATAAATTTTAGTACCAGTGAAACACTGAGGTTGATGTAATCGACTAGAATCTGCCACCAAAATTTCAGGCCTTGTGCCTATAGTGGAAAGGAGAGGGAACAGATACAAACATTATCATCTGGTGAATGTTATCAGTGACAGAATGGTGTCACTGACATAATAAGTGGCATTATCAGTACAGTACATTAGCAAGGGATAAATATCAGATGTTTCAGGCATCATGCATGCACACACACACGCACGCACACACACACACACACACACTCGCACACACTCACGCACACACTCACACACACACTCACACACACTCACACACACTCACATACACACTCACACACTCACTCACACACACATTCACACACACACTCACACACACTCACACACACACATACTCACACACACATTCACACACATACACTCACACACAAACACACA
>NC_069005.1:24829381-24830697 GCF_001194135.2 Octopus bimaculoides | reverse complement strand
ACACACACACACACACACACACACACACACACACACACACACACACACACACACAACGTGTGTATATTTTGTATATTTTGCGGCACCCCTCAGTTGATCTTGCAGCACCCCTCGATTGATCTCGTGGCACCCCAAGGGGGCTGAAATACACTGGTTGGGAACCTGTGCTCTACTAATTACAATTAAATGTTTTATCATTTCTAATCAGTCATTAATTGTATTTTTTTTTTTAATTTCTTTCCAGATGAATGGCTGTCAGGAATCATGTAGTTTCTACAGAAGCAAACCACGGCAAGGTAAAAAAAAAATTCTTTTATTATTGTTATCAGAAAGCTTAAATAACTTCTCTCACAAATCAGAAAGATCCCGTATGTCTGAGAATGCTCAACTCTGGTTCTTGTAATGTTAAACTGCTCTTGAAAAGGAATATTGTCTTCTGCAGGTAGTGCCCCTTTAGCTCGTATGATGCATGTCCCTGGCCTTTGTATTATTCAAGTTCTTGGTTCTGTGTATGACACAGTGGAAAGAAATACAAGAAAATGGTTTATCAATGAACTGTGACACTTTATTCATCCATTAAACGAATTGTACAACAAACTAGTAGGATACATCATGAAGATAACTGTCTAATATTGTGTGCTTTTCAACTCGGTCAAAACTTGGTTATAAGTACTTGGCAAACAGGAACAATATGACGTGACATGGCTTCCTGGAAGTCTCTCTGAAAATTCTCACCTCACTGGCGAAAACAGGAAAAATTATTTTGCCACGCTGGTTGGTCTATAGTACAACGTGATTGGATGCAAAACTGTATCCCACATAGAACTAGACCAATCCAAGAAATAGACCATCACATGAGTGGCTTAAGTGACCAATCATTAGGAACATGCAGGATGAGCTGATTTCCGACTATTTAAGCCTCAACGATGCAACATTCATTGGTAACGGTCTTGCTACGCTCCTAAAGAAATCCCGGTATTTATTAAGTCAACTCTGTTAACCATTTAAACCTGCATTAGTCATATCAGGTGTTTTGTTAGACCAAAATTTTTTAAGTGCTCGTACAAGGAGTTCTGAAAAGTTCCTGGCTCTAAGGGTGTCGCGAAAGGCCTGGCTGGAGGCCCAACCTTCCAAGTTCTTTTACAGTATTTAGAAAAACTGAAGGACTGCTGCAATAAGTGTGTGGGTCTGAGAGGGGAATATTTTAAATAAAATCGTAATTAACTGATCCTCTTGTATTTTCTTTTACCCAAAGCCAGGAACTTTTCAGTGCCCCCTCATAATTCGTAGTTGGAAACTTGTTTCTTTTGCTCCCT
>NC_069005.1:24827861-24828879 GCF_001194135.2 Octopus bimaculoides | reverse complement strand
TGAAAGATTCAATAAAAGATGGGTGAATGTAGCAAAGATGGTGCATGCAAATGACAAAACCACTTTGAGCATGATCCTGTAAATCGAAAAAAAGAGAGAGAGAGAGAGCACTTTGCTCTCATGTGCTTTTACCTTCCCTGCCTGAGGTTACCGTGGTCTTTTCCGTAGGCTTTTCTTTCCACGGATAAACCTAATCTTTTGATCGATTTTTGTTTTTTATTAACACGATCCCTTTTGATCGGAAATTTATTTTCTCCTCTTTTTTTGTCTATTTTCAAAAAGAAAAGCTCTACATTGTATTCTGTCCCCTCTGTATTCAGCCCTGTGTGGCTAATAAAGAAACTTATCTTTGAATTCTTCACAGATAAAAAGAAGAAACACTGGAAAAAATTCATAGAAAAACCCAGAATACAGCTGCTTCCAAAAAGTATTAATATTAGCTGGATGGTTCCTCATTCCAAGACAGGACACAGGAATTCCACTCACTTTGTCTATATTCTTCTCTGCCGTCATTTGAGTAGAGAATGGTCCCTCGTTGACCAGGTAAGTTTAATAGGGACATACTTGCAATTGAATTATTTTTGATGATTCTTTTCCAATATTTCAGGTTAGTTTTTCCGATGTTAGTCTAGAATGATTATATAATGTGCATGTGGTTGTGTCTTTTTTTTTTTACTTGTTTCAGTCATTTGACTGTGGCCATGCTGGAGCATCGCCTTTAGTCAAGCAAATCGACCCCAGGACTTATTCTTTGTAAGCCTAGTACTTATTCTATCGGTCTCTTTTGCCGCACCACTAAGTTACGGGAACGTAAACACACCAGCATCGGTTGTCAAGCGATGTTGAGGTGGACAGACACAGACACACAAACACACACACACACACACATATATATACATAGACATATATACGACAGGCTTCTTTCAGTTTCTGTCTACCAAATCCACTCACAAGGCTTTGGTCAGCCCGGGGCTATAGTAGAAGACACTTGCCCAAGGTACCACACAGTGTGGCTGAA
>NC_069005.1:24825934-24827643 GCF_001194135.2 Octopus bimaculoides | reverse complement strand
TATATTTCAACAATGCAGAAATTTTATTCATCAAAGTAAATACCATTACAATCAACACATTTTTGCCGACGACTTACAAGTTTGTTAATTACGGTAACATAAAAATCTGGAGTTCTGGAGCTGATGAACTCATTGAATGCACTTTCAGCATTGGTTTGATTTTTGAACTCCTTCTCTCGCAGGAAACCATCAAGGTGCTTGGAAAAGTGGTAGGCAGTAGGAAGACTTCCTCTTGTAATTTGAAGGATATTTGGCTGTAATGCCTGGGAGATCAAGTAACGATGTACAAGCCCCCCCCCCTTGTTTGTCTTTAGGCTGTTGTGGTGGACATGACGGTGACAGGAAATGTCAACTTGACCAAAGATTGACAGCTTTTGTTGTTCAATACTGTCGCTGGTGGTGGCCATCATGGTATTGGTAGTGATTATATTAATGGTTATTCTATTACTCTGTATTGGTTTCACTTTTTGTAATTATTGCAGACATATTTACCATATATGGAAGTTAGTCTGACGAATCTAACAGAATCATCACAGTTCTGGCTCCTGGCGGTCAACAGTTTTGGCGTGGTGGCAGAAGAAAGATTTCCTGTTAAATCTATAAGGAGATTCCGTAAGTATTATTTCTAACCTCCTCCTCCACCACCACCACCACATCATAATCATCATCATCATCATAATCATCATCATCATCACAACCATCCTCCACCCCATCATCATTTTTCAAATCCCTCCCTCCCCTCATCATCATCATCATCATCATCATCATCATCATCGACCCTGAAAGGATGAAAGGCAAAGTTGACCTCAGCGGAATTTGAACTCAGAACATAACCGCAGATGAAATACCACTAAGCATTTCGCCCGGCGTGCTAACGTTTCTGCCAGCTCGCTGCCTTGTTTCATGTTTCTTCTCATAAATGCATAAATACAACATCACTGATGCTACAGTGCCATTCTCCTTTGTATTTCACAGGAGAGGTATTTTCCGAAAATGCCATGAAATCGAAATCAGAATCATCGAAACGAAGATCCCGAGGAAAGTTGTTTTACATTCTTGAGAAAATAACGGAAATTAATAATAGCTTGTCTGTTGTTCTACAGATGAGAGAAAAGTCTGGTTTAACATCACAAGCAAAGAACAGGAATATAGATTACTATGTGAACTGGTTTCTAGAGAACTGTGGCATTTACAAAGATGTACGGAAGTGTGGTTTACCGAAGCAGCATTACGGACCGGTGCATAACTCCAGTGCAGGACGACAGGTATTGCAAATGTTTTCGTATATAGATGCATGCGTGGCTGTGTACTAAGAAGTTTGCTTCTAAACCATATCATTCTGAGTTCAGTCCCACTGCATGGCACCTTGGGCAAGTGTCTTCTACTATAGCCTCAGGCTGATGAAAATTTCAACTTGTATGCTGAAAAATATGGTACTGTGGCTACCAGCACGAAGGCCACTCAGGCAGTACTGGCAACCTGTTGTAATTTAGTTATCCATAGTCCTATGATATTTCGGAATACAATTCCTTCTTCAGATATTCTTAGATGGAGTCTCTGCTATAAACTGTTTTCCAACGGCTTTTCTTTTTTCGGAAGCGTCTCAGTAGTGGTCTCACGAAGCTCGTACTGGAATTCCTCATGAGAAGTGCGTGAGGTCGGCTATGTTTCAATCTCGTGTGTGTTGGTACATCTGTAGCGCTGCTTCT
>NC_069005.1:24824591-24825754 GCF_001194135.2 Octopus bimaculoides | reverse complement strand
GATGCAATCAAACTAAATACACAAATTCTTCAAGTAAGTGTTCTTACTATTATTATCATTATTATTATTATTATTATTATTATTATTATTATTATTATTTTTATTATTATTATTATTATTATTATGATCCAGGCAGTGATCTGGCAGAAAACCTTAGCACGCCAGGCAAACTGGCGGTTCAGAAGTGTTAAGAATAAATATGTAAATATTCATGCTAGATCTCATTGTAGACGATGGCAAATAATGATTGTTTTTATTGTATGTGTGTGTGTGTATGTATGCATGTATGCTTGTATGTATGCATGGCCGCAGTCTAATGACTGGAACAAGTAAAGGATAAAAGATGGAAGATCTGAGTGGAAAAGGGTGTAGGGAGAATGGAGAAGGTGAGATGGGATCGAGTCCCTTACAACCACGAATGTGGACTGGTGTTGATAAGAATTGGGGCTAGTGAGTGTGAGAAAGAAAGAGAAAGATAGATAGATAGATAGAGAGAGAGAGAGAGAGAGAGAGAGAGGTGAGGGAGACAAACAGACAGATGGACAGACAAAGATATAGAGAGATGCTGATTGAGATATCTAAGCAATTAGAAAACCAATTTAATTTATGGGATATGTTGATTAAGGATTTTTTATCAGGAAGTGAATTACTGATAAAGGGAATTATCATTAAAGCTAGATTAAGATTTAGGATTAAATTAATCAGTGTGTTGAGTATGTGTGTGTGTGTGTGTGTGTTTGTGTGTGTGTTTGTGTGTGTGTGTGTGTGTGTGTGTGTGTGTTGTCTATATATACAGGGTGCGGTGAACAAATTGTCGTCTAAGTTATGCAAAAATGAAAATAACACTAACATCTCATTTTAACAGATATAATTTTGTATACAACACTATTTCATAATATTGTGTTTGTTTTTTTTCAATGAATTTTAAATATAACAAAGAATTTAGTAAAATAACTTAGTTATCATTAAGCTAATGTTAGGAACATAAATTCTGACTAAGGTTTGATGGAAGATTTTCATTCAGAACTTTTGAAAACAAGACATTTGTACTACAGAGCCAGAGGTGGTTTCAGGTGGGTTGGTATCAAAAGGGTTAAAGCTTTGGTGGAATTCTGGTCTAAGCACCCCTTATAACCCCTTGTAGCTTTTTTTTATTTTTTGGA
>NC_069005.1:24820667-24824581 GCF_001194135.2 Octopus bimaculoides | reverse complement strand
TTTAAAAATCAGAAAGTTTTGATTAATTACAAGCAATGGACCACTCTTGTTTACATCATTCCATTAACCCATTACCTCCTATAATTCTATTAACTGGAATTTTTTTTATGAAACTTTGATTTCTAGCATAAAACAGCCTTAGAAACACGCTGGTATGATCAAAATAACATTTCAAAATAACATTTCAAAATAACATTTTAAATAGAAATAAGCGAGATATTGGGTGAAAAATTAGCAAGCCTCATTTGAATATCAGAGAAATATACCTAGTAGATATAGCAAAAAGGTTAGATATGTGTAAATATTGACAGATAATTACAAAATTTGTAATTTTTAAGTGATCTCATATGAGATCACTGGTAGGTAATGGGTTAAATGTGTTTATGGAGAGAAAATAATGCAAAACATAAATATATCAGAGTGACAAATGAGGAAGGTATCAGGTGGTTGTGAGAGTGCTCCAGTATGGCCACAGTGCGATGACTGAAACCAGTATAAAAGACAGAAGTATCTGAACAATTAATTTTATGTTTTATTCCAGAAATTCAAAAATGGTTCCCAAGCATTGAATCTTTAGTCTACAATAAGACAGTGCAGAAAATAATTGGTAATCTCTCATGGATGGCACCAATTAACAGAACAAATATCAAATATGTTGTGGCTTGGCAAGCGCCTGGATATATGGACCAATCAAATATTTTGCTGGCTGGTAAAGTGCAGTGTGAAGAAACTTCAGTTTTACTCGTCTTGGAACCATCATTCATTTACAAAATCAAGGTTGGTATTTATCTAATTATAATCGTTGTTGATTTTTTACAAATAATTATTTTATATAATAATATCGTGGTAAGTAGCTTGCTTACCAACCACATGGTTCCAGGTTCAGTCTCACTGCGTGACACCTTGGGCAAGTGTCTTCGTATATATGTATATATATGTATGTGTATGTGTGTTTGTGTGTCTGTGTTTGTCCCCCCCCCCACATCACTTGACAACCGATGCTGGTGTGTTTACGTCCCCGTAACTTAGCGGTTCAGCAACAGAGACCGATAGAATAAGTACTAGGCTTACAAAGAATAAGTCCCGGGGTCAATTTGCTCGACTAAAGGCGGTGCTCCAGCATGGCCAGTCAAATGACTGAAACAAGTAAAAGAGTAAAGTAGGAAAAGAAAAAAGAAATAAGCTTTATAAACACCTCTACGTTTATAGCAGAGACTCCATCTAAGAATATCTGAAGAAGGAATTGTATTCCGAAATATCATCGGACTATAGATAACTAAATTACAACAGGTATATAGTCTATTTTTTGTATTATAGTGCATTGGTGTACCATTCAAAACTTTTTATTCTTTACAAACAATACACAATGCTTCAAGCAAACTACAATACTCTCCTATCTCTACATTTTGGGTGCAAAGGTCTGTCTTCAGAAGGAAGCATCGATTTTGTTATTCTATTTTAAACTGCTCAGCATTTGGATTAGCAGCTCTAATGGAATCAATGTAAATACATATTTCTTAGACCGCTTCCTTCTGAAGATAAGCCTTTGTGTCCAGATTATAAAGGATTTTGTAAAACTTTCTGCATTGTTAGAAGCTTTCTTTATCTATTTCTGTTCAACAATGCTTCAAGTGAACTACAATGCTCTTACAATAGAATATATGTAATTCGTTTTTGAAGTGGTGGATCTTGAAGCAGATAAATCCATAAGCAATAATGTGTAAAAATCGAGAGATATGATAGGTTTAGCTTGGGACGTTAGGCAGTTGTGGTCGATGAAAAAGTTCACAGTAGTACCAATAATTGTCGGAGCCCTGGGAACAGTGAGTAAAAATCTTGGGAAGTACGTGGAAGAAATAGGGGCTGCAATAAGGGTGGAGCACTTTCAGAAAACAGCACTGCTCGGAACTGCTCAAATACTCTGGAAGGTGCTCGAAAAATAAGAGGTGTTACCTTAGTTCACTGGGAGTGAACAGCTGACACTGTAGTACATCTCCAGCGTTAGAAGCTGTGCAAAGGCAATAATCATCATCATCATCGTTTAATGTCCGCTTTCCATGCTAGCATGGGTTGGACGATTCGACTGAGGACTAGTGAACCAGATGGCTACACCAGGCTCCAATCTGATTTGACAGAGTTTCTACAGCTGGATGCCCTTCCTAACGCCAACCACTCCGAGAGTGTAATGGGTGCTTTTATGTGCCACCGGCACGAAGGCCAACATTGAAAAATACCTTAGGAATGAGAACCCAGGTTCGAAATTTCCCCAAGACACCTAATGAAGGCTGGAAGGTATATCAGCCGAAACATTGTATTAACAAGAAACAAGATGAGGAGAAATATCCGTCAAATGTAAATAATGTAAATAATCTCTGACTAATAATTAAGGCTTATATTGAATAATTTAGAAATTAAATCATACGAAGAATAAGCAAAAAAAAGAAGGGGACAACTTCAATTGGTATCACTGTACCTATTCATGTGTCAGGTGTTTGGTATTCGACATTTTTTTCAATTGTAATATCACAATCTATTGACAGGTAACGGCTGTCTACCAGACAAATGCAGGAACCAATAAATCGGTCCAAAGCAGTCCGTTGTATGTAAACACAACCGTTTCAGGAATAATAAGCGAGAAGAAAGTGATAACAAGGAATATCCGTCTCAAAGAAAGTATGTAGTCGACGATGTTAATATTCTTGTTGTTGCTGCTGCTGTTTTTGTTGTTGTTGTTGTTGTTGTTATTGTTGTTATTAAGCAGGTAGAATCAATAGTATGATGTGCATGGCTGCAGTCAAATGACTGAAACAAGTAAAAAAGTAAAAGAGAGTAAAGAGTGTATGAAATTTTTGAAACTGTTTCTAAATCTTTGATTGTCTTTCAATCATTTCACCTCGCTTGCTATCCTCTTCTGCTGCCCCTATGAGGCACGCGGCACCATTTGGGAACCACTGCCCTAACCACTAACCCATACAGATATACACACACATGTATGCATGTATACACATACACACACACACACATGAATGTATGCATGCACACATATACACACACACGCGTTTGTATGCATATACACATATACATACACACACACACACACACACACAAGTATGTATGCATGTATGCACATACACATGTATACACACATGTGCATGTACACACTTGAATGTGTGCATGCACATGTATATGCATATATACTATACTACTATACTATACTACACTATACTACTACTACTACTGTTGCTGCCGCTGCCACTGCTGCTACTGATTATGATATTTATTTTCCCAGATGTTCCTGTCAGCAATATTATAAACACAACGAAAAGTCCCATCACAGGAATCATATGCGCTGCCGTTTTCTTTGTGGTTCTCACGTTACTTGCAGTGGTTTACAGAAGAAGGAAAAACCTGAAGAACACAGAGATCAGTAAAACGACCGTTGCCAAGAGCAACAGTTACAAATCGAATGTGACAGGTTGTAAGTATCGATTTGAGATATTTCACAAATTGTGAGAATTACGGTATGGTTGTGATGCTTGGAGTTTGTTGGCCTTTGTGATGGTGGTGGTGGTGGTGGTGGTGGTGGTGGTGTTGACGGCTCTGGGTTCAGTCCTACTGCATGGCACTTTGGACAAGTGTCTTCTACTATAGCCTCAGGTCAACCAAAGCCTTGTCAATGGATTTGGGAGACAGAAACTGAAAGAAGCCCATCGTATATATATATATATTTACAAATACAGACAGGACACAGATGTATGTCAATAGCCAGCTGGAGGAGATGTTCTCCTGGGGCTAAAAACAACAGTAACATTCATCCTTAGGGTTTAGCTGCATTTAAGTGGCAAATATACTTCACGTTGTCGTGCAGTTACTATTTATACCTCGTTCAGAGATTTAACATTGCTATATACATA
>NC_069005.1:24819094-24820529 GCF_001194135.2 Octopus bimaculoides | reverse complement strand
TATATATATACATACATGTATGTATTTGTGTGTCTGTTTTTGTCCCCCCCCCCAACCGATGTTGGTGTGTTTACATTCCCGTAACTTAGCAGTTTGGCAAAAGGGCCTGATAGAATAAGTACTAGGCTTACAAAGAATAAGTCTTGGGGTTGATCTGCTCGACTAAAGGTGGTGCTCCAGCATGGCCTAAGTCAAATGACTGAAACGAATAAAAGAGTATATTTTCATTCCAGGTAAATCTGATTATGCTAATGACTTTCAAGTGACCAACGATGAATGGGAGATTGACACCAGACAGTTGAAGTTCAGCACACCAATTGGTGAAGGAGCTTTTGGCAAAGTGGTCATTGGATACTACAGCCAAGAGAAGGTTGCCATTAAACTGGTCAGAGGTAAAACTGTTGTAAATGACTGAAGGAATTTGGCATGGAATTGGATGAGAGATACAGAATGAATGAGAGAGACTGAATGAAAGAGATAGAATGGAACAGAATGAATGAAATAGAATGTAATAGATTGAATGGAACAGAATGAATGGAACAGAATGAATGAAATAGAGTGAGGCAGATTGAATGAAATAGATAGAATGGAACAGAATGAATGAAATAGAATGTGATAGTTTGAATGAAACAGATAGAATGGAATAGAATGAATGAAATAGAATGTAATAGATTGAATGGAACAGAATGAATGGAACAGAATGAATGAAATAGAGTGAGACAGATTAAATTAAATAGATAGAATGGAACAGAATGAATGAAATAGAATGTGATAGTTTAAATGAAACAGATAGAATGGAATAGAATGAATGAAATAGAATGAGACAGATTGAATGAAATAGATAGAATGGAACAGAATGAATGAAACAGATAGAATGGAACAGAATGAATGAATGAAATAGAATGTGGATAGATTGAATGAAACAGGTAGAATGGAATAGAATGAATGAAATAGAATGAGATAGATTGAATGAAACATAGAATGGAATAGAATGAATGAAATAGAATGAGACAGAGTGAATGGAATAGATAGAATGAAACAGAATGAATGAAATAGAGTGAGACAGATTGAATGAAACAGAATGAATGAAACAGAATGAATGAAATAGAGTGAGAGAGATTGAATAAAACAGATAGAATGGAACAGATAGAATGGAACAGAATTTCATGGTGGATCACTGAAATGTACAAGTTTTCTTCATTCTCTCTCAGTTTATTTTCTCTTATTCCTTTCTGTTGAAGAGCATAGGCTCGAAACGTAAAAGCCTTTTTCATTTTCCCGAGCGTCAAATGAATATACTGACTTGTTGTGTTTATACACCTGTCTTTGTCTTTAGTTTTCCTATAAATTTCAACTATATATATGCATGGTTTTTTTTTTCTCTGCCTTTTTTTCTCTCTTAGTTTCTTTCTGTGTTCCTTTCTGTGGAAGAGCG
>NC_069005.1:24810124-24818523 GCF_001194135.2 Octopus bimaculoides | reverse complement strand
ATATTGTAGCTATGATTGGAGCTTGTACTCTGAATGAACCGATTGCATTAATCATGGAATATCTTCCACATGGAAATCTACACAATTTCTTACAGTAAGTATAATTTCTCTCAAGAAAAATTACAACCAAAAAAATGAGAAAAACTTCAACCAAGATCAAAGAGTGAACAGAAGAAATGACAAATGGTTATGTGCAGACCCTTCTGGAGTTCTAAGAGTTATGCATACAAAATTTCCTGCAACTGCCATGATTCTAGGGGTTGTCAACAATGAAGGATATGTGATGCCTGCTTACTTCTTTCCACAAGGCCTTAGAGTTAACTCTGCTATCTACATTGAAGGTCCTGGAAATAATTGTTAAGCCCTGAATAGACAGTGTATGCAATGGTAGGCCGTATGTGTTTCAGTAAGACTCTGCACTGTCACATGTGGCTCTAGTAACACAGGAATGGATGACTAAAAATTTTCATGATCACATAACCTTTAACATTTGGCCTCCTAATTCCCCAGATCTCAATTCATTGGACTATCACATTTGGAGCTTTGTTGAGAGAGTAGTCAATGAACATGCTCATAACACCAAAGATTCTTTGAAAGCCACCATAGTCAGAATAATGTCCAAAATGAACCAGGACCACTTGATTCGAGCATGGAGATGATTTAGATCTCATATAGAAGCAGTTTTTGGCTTCATTGAATAATACTATAGAAAAGAATGTTTATTTTTATCCTCATAGCATTTTTTGATGAATAAAGTTATTATCCGTTATTATATATCTGTTTTTTTTATAAACATAAATCTGTCCTCAAATATCTTACATACCCTGTGTGTGTATGTGTGTGTGTGTGTGTGTGTGTGTGTGTGTGTGTGTGTGTGTGTGTGTGTGTGTGTGTTTGTGTGTAACACATACACATATAAGTATGTGTGTATATACTTAAAGATTATCAGGCAAGCAGACACTGAAGATGTAGAGTTACATGTAAATAAGTGAAAATGTCTGATTCTGTTCTATTTCTGTTCCCAGGAGGTGCCGTCTGGATGGACAACCAAGAAAGAACATTGAAGATGGTTACACTGAGATGATGTATTCTGTTAAAGATGACGATGGAACGGTCCACGAAGAAGTGATATCACCTGTCGATATATTATCATTTGCTAGACAAGTGACGATGGCTATGGTACCTAGTGGTCTTATATTGATTATCATCAGAAACACACACACACATGCATACAAGCTCAAACACACACATGCATACAAGCTCAAATACACACATATGTATGCATGCGTATATATCATGTGGGAAGAAAGAAGCTGCCTTGTTATCTACAAAGTTTTGGTGGGTAAAACTTGGCTTGGATTTTCTGTGTTTAAGATGTGGTTTGGTCTTTCTGAAACCATTGATTAAATGACGAAATCCACTCACAAGTCTTTGGTCAGCCCACGGCTATATGGTAGTTGTGCAAGGTACCATGCAGTAGGACTGAACCCAGAACCATCAGGCTGGGAAGCAAGTTCTTTATGTTTACAGTTCAAATCCCACAGAAAGCAATGCTGCTTTTCATTATTCATTCAGTGTTGATAAAATAAAGTCATTATGAAATAGGGGTAGTGGTAGGGTGGGTGTTAATGGCCTTGCCTAAATCAACCCCCAGCTATAAACTGCTTTTTTTTTTTTTGGCCTAAATCATAATAAAAACTTCATTTATTTTTGTTAATTTCAGGAATACATGCACAGCAAGAAATATTTACACAGAGATCTTGCTGCCCGAAATGTACTTCTTGATTACAAGAAAGTGGTCAAAGTCTGCGACTTTGGACTGTCCAGAGACATCTACAACGACGACCAATACCAAAAACTGACCAGTGGTAAACTTCCCATTAAATGGATGGCCATGGAATCTCTTCGAGACCGCATGTTCACAACTAAGACCGATGTATGGTCATTCGGAATCTTACTTTGGGAGATTGTTACCATGGGTAAGAATTTGGCATTTTAGGCAGTTTTTTTTTTTCTGTCTTTTATCTCATATAATTTGATTGTTAGTTGATGGATATCATTGATTAATTATATTGTTGGATATTTTGTTAACATGTTATTTGCAAATATACCTACAAATATGTATATGAGTATGTCTGTACCATATACATATATATATATATATATATATATATTCTTATTCTTTTATTCTTTTACTTGTTTCAGTCATTTGACTGCTGGAGCACCGCCTTTAGTCGAGCAAATTGACCCCAGGACTTATTCTTTGTAAGCCTAGTATTTATTCTGTTGGTCTCTTTTACCGAACTGCTAAGTTACAGAGACTTAAACACACCAGCATCAGTTGTCAAGCGATGTTCGGGGGACAAATACAGACATACACATGCATATATACGACGGGCTTCTTTCAGTTTCCGTCTACCAAATCCACTCACAAGGCTTTGGCCGGCCCGAGGCTATAGTAGAAGACACTTGCTCAAGATGCCACACAGTGGGACTGAACCCGGAACATTGTGATTGGTGTGTGAATCTGAGAGGGGGAATATGTTGAATAAAATCATTATTAACTGATCCTCCTGTATTTTCTTTTACTCAAAGCCAGGAACTTTTCAACTCCCCCTCATATATACAGTATTTTAATGTGTATACGAAACCCTCAAGTGTAAGGAACCTCCTAATTTTGCGGGCTTAAAATTTGGAAAAAAGGTTTTGTAAGGGATTATAATACTATCCATGTATAAGAAACTCCCATATTTTTTTAACCTAATTTTTGACAAAAAAGGTTCCTTATACATGTTAGAATATGGTATGTGAGTGTGTGCATGCAGATGCATACAAACATACATATATGTGTGTGTCTGTAGGTGTGTGTCTGTAGGTGTGTGTCTGTATGTGTATGTCTGTATGTGTGTCTCTTGTATTCTCAATTATATTGTCTCTCTAGATTTTGAGATCATGTCTTGTTTTAGTTCCATAAATTTTGGTTGTAAATTTTTCAGGAGCATCCCCCTACCCATCCATAGCTTTGGCAGATCTTTACGAAGTGTTGGCAACAGGATATAGGATGGAGAAACCAGAACATTGTTCCAATGAGTTGTAAGTAAATTAATTTGGTAAATATATTAAAAGTCCTTTGTCTTTCACCCTGTTTCAGGTGTTAGATTATGGCCATGCTAATGAACCGTTTTGGGTTTTTGGGGGGTTTTTTTAAGCCTGGTACTTATTCTATCACTCTCTTTTTCTGAACTACAAAGTTACAGGGATGTAAATACACCAACACCATTTATCAAGCGGTGATGGGGAACACACACACACACACACACACACGTACATACGTCAAGTTTCTTTCAGTTTCCATCCATCAAATCTATTCACAAGACTTTCGTCGGCCCCAGGCTATAGTAGAAGACATTTGTCCAAGGTGTTGCGTACATGGTTGGAAAGCAAACTCCTCAACTGTGTTGGCACTCCGTCGCTTACGACGACGAGGGTTCCAGTTGATCCGATCAACGGAACAGCCTGCTCGTGAAATTAACGTGCAAGTGGCTGAGCACTCCTCAGACACGTGTACCCATAACGTAGTTCTCGGGGGATAATCAGCGTGACACAGTGTGACAAGGCTGGCCCTTAGAAATACAGGTACAACAGAAACAGGAAGCAAGAATAAGAGAAAGTTGTGGTGGAAGAGTACAGCAGGGTTCACCACCATCCCCTGCCGGAGCCTCGTGGAGCTTTAGGTGTTTTCGCTCAATAAACACTCACAACGGCCGGTCTGGGAATTGAAACCGTGATCCTATGACCGCGAGTCCGCTGCCCTAACCACTGGGCCATTGCACCTCCCAAACTCCTCAATTACATCATCGATGATTATATGTTATAAATAATTTTTTTCTTTTTTTATTTGCCAGTTTTTAAAACTGATCGAAATCTCTTTACTGTCTCTTTTTAAGGTATGAAATCATGAGACTCACATGGCGGGAAAAACCAAAAGATCGTCCGACCTTTCATCGACTCCGACTTCTCATTGAAAATTTAATGGAAAAAGACAGAACATATCTCGATTTGAGCAGCCTAGTTACGTCCCTTGGAAGTCAAGAATAACCTAGTTGTTTCCCTTGTATCATAAAATATTGTTTACTGGCAGAACGAAACTATTTTCACGCTTCAGAGCACGCACGCTCACACACACACACACATACACATTCGTACTTATTTTTCTTTTACTTTGTGTTTTATACAAGATATACATTTACCAGTCCGACGCAGACAAAGCTGGAGTTACCGATATACATACAGCTAGCTAGCTAGCCTGCTTTATAGATCGATAGATAGATAAATAGATAGAGATAGCGAGCTAGCTAGATAGATTCAATCGCATAAAATCTCAGGCTTTTGAAGGTGTCCATGGTACTACTAAAGCAGCGCGGACCCGAACGCGCAGCCGCGCTAGCTAGTCTTGAGTGGTCGATCCTAACCCTAACCCTATCCCTAACCCGCGTGTGCAAATGAATACGTGTTTAGGGTTAGGATCGACCACTCACGACTAGCTAGCGCGGACGCGCGACTCCGCGTTCGGGTCCGCGCTGCTTTAGTAGTACCGGTGTCCATTATGTAAAATGACAGTTGTAAATATTCTTTTCTACTCTAGGCACAAGGCCCGAAATTTTGGGGGAGGGAGGGCCAGTCGATTAGATCGACCGCAGTACGTAACTGGTACTTAATTTATCGACCTCGAAAGGATGAAAGGCAAAGTCAACTTCAGCGGAATTTTGAACTCAGAACGTAAAGACAGACGAAATACCGCTAAGCATTTCGTCCGGCGTGCTAACGGTTCTGCCAGCTCGCCGCTTCCTAATCCCTAAATATTCTGAAAGAAATATTATGATGGGAATGACTTTAAATCCATTATCAAACCATATTGACTGTGTTCATTGCTTATGCTGTAGCACAATTTTTATTATTATTATTATTATTAAAGTGTTATGGATATTAAAATGTTGCTGACTTGTGTCATTGGCCATTATTATTATTATTTTTTTTTTTTTTTTGCAATATTGATGCAGGAAATGAGTAGTCCCGTTTCTTTTTTATTCTGTGTTCCTTTATCATCATCACCATAGTCATAATCATTATCGTCAACGTCATCGTTACCGTGGTCGTCGTCGTCGTCGTCGTCATCGTCATCATCATCACTGTCATCATCATCGTCGTCATCATCATCATTGTCATCATCCTCATCATCATCACCATCGTTGTCGTCATCGTCATCATCAGCACCATCGTCGTCGTCCTCCTCCTCCTCCTAGACTGTGTAACAATTTTTTTAAAATTATTTTTGTGTGTCTTTGGTCAGTAAGTGTTATTTCCTATTTGCTTCTATCTAGAAATCAAAGGAAATGACTACTATTCCCTTCAAACTTTGCTTTTCTGTCCTGGACATCAATGTTTTGAAACTGATCTATTTTCCATTAGATTTCAGACAGATTTAGTACTGAGTTGCTAAATTAGAAATATTATTATAGCAAATATTCTTCACAATACCACAAAATTGCTAGTCAGTTGCTTAACCCGTAACCACTTGGGCATGTCCCTCAATGGCAGACAATATGTACTTCTCTGACGATGAGCAGGAGTAGGGGTGGAGCATCACAGCCGTGTGTCGAGAAAGAGTCTTTGGTGTTTGAATAAATGTAAGAAAAGCAAAGTTTGAAGGAAATATTAGCCATTTTTCATACTTTCTAGGGGTAAGCAAATAGGAAATAACAGTTGGCTACCCAAGGACAAAAATTGCTACCCAAGGTCAATGTTATTTTTTAACCAGCCCCACGATGAAGACACAGTTCATTGTCGGTTGTTGTTGTTGGAAAGTGATTTTTTTGAATACATTGAGTAGAGTTCATTGACGTCAATCGTTATCAGCTTTTGTTGTTAATTGGTTAAGATTTAGATTAAATTAATTATTATCTTAGATGCTGTTGACCTTTTTAAATATGAATTTAATATCTTTTAAGAGTGCATGGTGTTGTTTGGCCCTAGGACCACTAGCGTAGCTAATATGTGTGCCGCCAGGGGCGGCCCTTCCGTTTCCCGCCCCCTGACCCCACAAAAAACACATATTGCCTACAGCAATAGCCCACAGTAGCCTCCCCCCACCTAGATACGCTAGTGCCAAGGGCAGCCCTCATTCAGGAGGCCTATCGATCAAAGACATTCCATCTACAATCCGTCATTGTTTTTCTTTCAGGCATAGTGTATCTAAGGTTACACAATATAATGTGCTATTGTGTGGTTTTAAAGTCAGTCAATTAGGTTCTGGATCATGAAGTCATGGGTTCGATTCCCGTTCGGGGAAGATCGTTATGTCCTTGAGCGAGGTACTTTATTCCAAGTGTTTCCTGTTCACTCAGCCGGCAAAAATGAGTATCAAGATTGCTGGAGCACCTACTCAACATCAAATTACATGTCAATATGCTGTCGGGATGGCTACGGTTGGAATGACATCAAATTAGCGTTACTGAGTCAGTGGTAAGACCGAAAACCTTCAAGTATGACAAGACAGGATATAATGTCCACCAGTGGTCATCACATCCTGTCTTTGCTTGTTGTTGTTTTAGAGTATAAATGACGCCTTGAGGGATATTTAGCTGCTATGTTGATCAACTACCTGTAGGCTCCCTCGTTGGTCTATGTAAAATATAGCAGTGATGGTGGTAGTAGTTATTTAGCTTCCAAGCTAAAGCTGATCGAATCGAGCACACTAACCATAAGCATTCCAGCTGTAGCCATCCCGACAGCATATTGACATGTATTAAGGACTAAAGTACACAATTTGTTGTATCATTTGATTTCCCGAAGGCATAGGGTGTGATTTAGGGGAGATTTAGTTGCTATTTCTAGCAGTTCAAGCAGTTATGTAGATGCTTAATCTTTTGAAGATGGATGGATCTGTGACATATTGTGGTTACAGGTACTGAATCTGTGATGTTCCCATGATTGGGTGCAGAATTGCGGTATATTGTCATCACTGGTATACTGTCACTATTGAGGAAGGGCTTGCCAAGTATTGTCCTCAAAACGGGTGGATTTTTGATATATTGCCCTCACTGAGGATGGACCTGTGATGCAAGGACGGGGTGGATATTCGGTGCACTGATGGGGTAATCTGAGGCAGTGGTTTTCAAACTTTTTGACTTGCGGACCCCTTTATATTTCAGGCTTTACCTTAGGGACCCCCTTATAAACGCTTATGAAATTTATACATAAATATTTGCTTAAAATAACATATATTTTTACCTTTATTTATTTAACAGTATTTAACAAATAGGTTTATTGTCAATTAAAAGATTTCGATTAAAAAACATATATAAAATCAAATTGCTCAGAAAAAGTATTTGCTGTCCACGGACCCCCTGTCTTGTCCTTGCGGACCCCCTGTGGTCCGCGGACCACAGTTTGAAAACCCTTGATCTGAGGTGTACTGTCACCATTGAGGGTATTTCTGCTGGATATTATCATTATTAAGGCTGGGATTAATCTAAAGTGCAATGTTATTATTGCGGGTGGATTTGTAATATAATGTCATTGTTTGAGGTGGGATGGATAAGGTGGCTTGTTATCATTAAGGGTAGATTAGTGATTCTATGGCCATCAGTACGGATGGCCCCTTGACACCATGTTTTCATTCCGGCGCCCGAGATAAAATCTAATAGAATTATATCTTGAAATATAGTTTTGATGCATGTATGGGCCCCGTGCTTTATCATATCCACCGCCATCACCCCCCCCCCCACTGCCACCATCACCACCACTACCATTACCATCACCACCACTACCTTGCTTACCAGGGGATGAAAGAGAGGTAATGAACAGGGGGTGGGGAGAATATGGAGGGATGTTGTCGGAGGAAATCATTGTTTATACAACAATAGACTGAGATAAGAATGAGTGAGAATAATACGATTTATCATATTTCACAATGACAAGGTTATCTCTGTTAGAAGAAAAGCAGACGATAATGTTACATCATAAACAACATGGCAGCCGATAAAGAATTTGATTACCTGGCGGCCTTCGCTGGTAAACACTACTTTTAACCTATAACACACACACACACATATATATATATAAAGGAGACTACGGCAGCGGTACTGGAAATTAATAGTTATCGCCAAGCCAACATGGCAGTCCCAAAATTAGGACGAAAGCTGCCGTGAATTAGCTCCAAGAAGCCATCGCCTCTAGCTAGCTATGTGACACACGAAACCTGTGTCCTTTATAACCTTCGAACAGGGGAGGTCAGCAGTGTCCCCCTGCTGGTTTGGCATCTGCAGACTAGTTTCAGGGTGTTGCCCCTTGTCAATGCAGAGCAGCCAAGCCTTAGCCAGGCGGCGCTGCTGACTATA
>NC_069005.1:24807426-24809926 GCF_001194135.2 Octopus bimaculoides | reverse complement strand
TACATATGCACACAGGCGCACAGAGAATCACACAAACATACATTTAGATATATACATACATTCATGTATAGATAGATAGATAGATAGATAGATACATACATACATGTGTGTGTGTCATTGTTAAGAAATCTTGAATTAAATCTGAACAATGACATACACACGCACGCGCACCCATGATACTCAGGTTTATACAAGCATCAGTTTAAATACACGAACATATTCATACATTAACATAAACATGCTGACATACGTCTATAGAAATAAAATTACGCATGCATATTTTCCCTTGAACATATATACACATGCGAACGTATAAATAACTCTTTTGTCAACAATATATGAGACACATACATCAAATGGCAAAATAAAACAGCAGACAGAGATTCCTTGCAAAGGACTCGTCATATCCACTGAGATGTGTTGAGACAGCCATATTGTACGAACAGAAGATGATAGAATCTCTACGGTGATTGTGCGTTGGAAAGTATTATCAACATAAACCAAGACAAAAAACAAAAAAAAAACGTACAAAAACTGCATAAAATGCAACATGAAAGAATTGCAAACCTATATTTATTAGATAACCGTCCTCTTATCGGGCACGAAACCGATTTGTCTGATCGTCTGTAATGGATCTATATAACACTGTATACTTTGATTCACATAACACTCTATGGACATAGAAACAAGTATCCCCCTCTCTCTCTCTCAATATGTATTCTTTTATTCTTTTACTTGTTTCAGTCACTTGACTGCGACCGTGCTGGAGCACCGACTTTAGTCGAGAAAATCGACCCCCCAGGACTTATTCTTGGTAAGCCTAGTACTTATTCTATCGGTGTCTTTTACCGAACCGCTATGTTAAGGGGACATAAGCACACCAGCATCGGTTGTAAAGCGATGTTGGGACACACACACACATATATATATATACGACGGGCTTCTTTCAGTTCCCGTCTACTAAATCCTCTCACAACACTGTGGTCGACCCGAGGCTATAGTAGCAGACATTTGCCCAAGTAGCAAATCCCTCCCATTTCGCTTTGAAAGACCATAAGCCAAATGTTTCTTCTTTGAAAACACTCAAATAGCCTTCAACTGTTTTTCCTCACTTTTTCCTTTGCCATTCTTTGTTACTTCTGTTCCAAGTGAAATACATGGGTACTTCAGCATAAAGCAATGTTTTTGCAAAGTCATCATTGATGCACAAGGAAAAGAATTCTGTCAATGTTGTCCTCATATGTCATTCATTGACAGCCATATATATATCCTCGTTATTTCTGAACAATATTCTTTATTCATCTGGGAGATGAACTTACAGTCTCACTATTGCAGGGGCTCTTTCATGAATTGAAAATCCTAAAATGGATGCAACTGTTTCGGATGGTCCATTATACCTACCCATTAAATATTAACTAATTTCGTTATCATTATTTATTTGAACAGCAGCTTGGTCATTTCCTTTCTGCATGTACTTGATGACGTACTTAAATGACTTCACTGAGGCAATGATTTCAACGTTGCAGTGGCATTTGAATGCTCTTAAAAGACTTTCATTATAAGGTAAAACCCATTTGTTGTTTGTTTTTACATTCTTATGAGATTCAACTCCTCCTATTGCAACTGATCTTTGTCTATAGTCTCACTGTTTTCCTGCTTTTTGATTAAGATGATAAAGATTAATATTTCATTTTAAATAAAATAGTAATATTCCCCTTTAAGTGATTCCAAAATATCTCATAAAAACATTGGGAGAATTTCTATTTTTCAAATCAACGGCGCTCTGAAAGTTGTATAAATGATTAAGGGGGAAAAAAGAAACTAAGAAAAAAGAACGGATGACGGTAGCTGACACGACTCTTTGAAGTGTCGACATTTTCAATTGGATTTTTTTTTTTTTCTTAAAGGGGGAAATGCCTATTTTATTTATAATCTTTATCACCTTAATCAAATGGCAGGAAAACAGACAGACAAACTTTGGGTTTGAGTATAAAATAGATAGATAGATGCGAATGTTATTAACCTATTTTTGAATGACTATTGATGCGCAATGAGAGAGTTTTAAATGTTACAGCAATTTTGCAAGTTTTGCATTCCCACCCAGTGTGCGTGAGTGTGTGTGTGTGTAAGTGTGTGTGTACGCGTGTACTTACATACCAACATACACACAAATATGGGTGCGAATACATGTGTATCACCTCACTAGTATCTTAACTTTGCAATAACACGTGGACATACTCTTTACTCTTTTACTTGTTTCAGTCATTTGACTGCGGCCATGCTGGAGCACCGCCTTTAGTCGAGCAAATCGACCCCCAGGAATTATTCTTTGTAAGCCTAGTACTTATTCTATCGGTGTCTTTTGCCGAACCGCTAAGTTACGGGGATGTAAACACGCCACCATCGGTTGTCACACGATGTTGGGGGACAAACACAGACACACAAACACACACACATATACATACATACATACACACACACACACACACACACACACACA
>NC_069005.1:24796263-24806192 GCF_001194135.2 Octopus bimaculoides | reverse complement strand
TGGTGGTGGTGGTGGTGGTGGTGGTGGTGGTGGTGGAAGTAGTAGTAGCAGCAGCAGCGTGGTAAATGAGTATGTAGACGCATGCAAAGGTGTACGCAAACACAGACACAGCACACACATACATAACCACACACCTGCACTCACACACACATGCACTCACACACACATACATTAACATACACACCTGCACTCACACACACAGTCATTCATATTTTTTTTATGTGTTATGCATGTGTTTTTTCCCCCGTCATTAACAAAGTGAGAAAGCCTTTTTGTTTGAGTCAAATTAAGTCCCAGGCAATTGTGAATATGTGAATGAGATTCATGCTAACTTACCCACACCACCCCTCAAAATCACTGGCCTTCTGCCAAAATTAGAAACTATTCATTAAAGGGGTGTGCACATTATTCACTACCCAAATACTGTGTTATTCTTTATGTAAGTGTGTGTGTGTGTAAGATTATTTATTCCTAGAAAACAAATGGAAAATCCCTGCAATGTAGGCACAAGCGCAGCTATGTGGTTAAGAAGCCTGTTTTGCAGCTGCATGCTTTCAGGTTCAGTCCCACTGCGCTGCAGCTAGGGTAGTATATAACTTTTATCTTCTACTTGTTTCAGTCATTAGTAGACTGCGGCCATTCTGGTGCACCACCTTGAATAATTTTTTAGCCGAATGAATCGACAAACACAGACAGAAAGACACACACACACGTACGTACATATATATATATACATATATATATACATATACATATATATATATATATATATATATATATATATATATATATATATATACTCTGTTACTTGTTTCAGTCCAGTCATTAGACTGCTGCCATGCTGGAGTACCCACCTGCGAGCTGGCAGAAACGTTAGCACGCCGGGCAAAATGCTTAGCGGTATTTCGTCTACCGCTACGTTCTGAGTCCAAAATTCCGCCGAGGTCGACTTTGCCTTTCATCCTTTCGGAGTCGATTAAATAAGTACCAGTTATGCACTAGGGGTCAATATAATCGACTTAATCCGTTTGTCTGTCCTTGTTTGTCCCCTCTGTGGGTAGCTCCTTGTGGGCAGTAAAGAAATAAGAAATAGCTGCTGAGTTTTTTAAATAAGATGCTACCCCTTGAAATTAACAAAGGATATGTCAGAGTAATGTAGCTATTAGCTTTTATTTATTAATTTAAGGCAAAAAAAAAATTTCATTTCCATAATTAGCAATAATACTACATCAATAGGAACAAAACTGGAAGAATTGCAAAATGAAACTGACAGAATTGTTATTTTAGGTCATGAATTAGTTCGATGAGTTAGTTGACTTAGGTGTATAAACAACAAAACAACAATAGACAATTATCACGTCGTAAAAGGCCAGCTTAAACAGAGCTAGTTCCCTATACAACCACCACCACGATATTGAGTAATAAAAACTGGGACTTTTTGGCTGCTCTTGAGACAGACATTTTACATTAACTCCATTACAATTTCAGAATAGTCCTCCTCTTTATTGACCACAATGAACAATTTTTCCTCATTACATATGTAATTAACATTTCTTGGTTCATTGTTGATGCTGGCACTCCGTCGCTTACGACGTCGAGGGTTCCAGTTGATCTGATCAACGGAACAGCCTGCTCGTGAAATTAACGTGCAAGCAGCTGAGCATTCCACAGACACGTGTACCCTGGGGATATTCAGCGTGACACAGTGTGACAAGGCTGATTCTTTGAATTACAGGCACAACAGAAACAGGAAGTAAGAGTGAGAGAAAGTTGTGGTGAAAGAGTACAGCAGGGTTCGCCACCCATCCCCTGCCAGAGCCTCGTGGAGCTTTAGGTGTTTTCCCTCAATAAACACTCACATCGCCCGGTCTGGGAATCCGCTGCCCTAACCACTGGGCCATTGCACCTCCACCTTGGTTCACTACAAATATTTTAATATGGATTTTACTGCATAACGTTAGTTTGTGAGATACAGCATTGCTGAGTTAGGCGTCCAGTCTAACAAAATAGAAAGTTTGGTGACATTCGACGTTAACAACATGTACTCACCACAGTTCAACGATTTATACCAGAGCTGTTATAAAACCCTATGGCTACTATACGATCAATGACATTGCAGCTATGACAATCCAGTCGTATTTTCAGACATTAAATCTAAGACCACTTTATGCTCGGTGTTCTACTTTTTTCAATTCAGTGGGGTGTGATTTGCAAATTTGGCAACTATCTCTATCAAATCAAGTGACCACTCGTTGGCTCAGATCTGAGCCTCATTTGCAGTGCTTTAGTCAGTTTGCTACATGACAAACTTAGTCATATACCAAATCCGTTTCTTCTATTCAATTATATCATTTAACAACATTATCGTATTCAATATATGTAAACCATGTCACCCTCCAAATATATGTGATGTTAAAAAATTTGATGGCATTAACAATGAGATTGACTAAATCATTAAAGAACATGTATTCCATTACATTAATGGTTCCATTTGTGACCTTTGCCTGGTTGGCACTCTGTCGGTTACAACGACGAGGGTTCCAGTTGATCCAATCAACAGAACAGCCTGCTCGTGAAATTAACATGCAAGTGGCTGAGCACTCCACAGACACGTGTACCCTTAACGTAGTTCTCGGGGATATTCAGCGTGACATGGCTGGCCCTTTGAAATACAGGTACAGCAGAAACAGGAAGTAAGAGTGAGAGAAAATTGTGGTGAAAGAGTACAACGGGGTTCGCCACCATCCCCTGCCGGAGCCTCATGGAGCTTTAGGTGTTTTCGCTTAATAAACACACACAACGCCTGGTCTAGGAATCGAAACCACTGGGCCATTGCGCCTCCACTATGAATGAATATATCTTATTTAAATCAGTTTGATTTGGTTCCATGTAAGACTTAAGACCCCTAACAGAAGCCAATCTCCTTCAGGCTTTAGATCGCCGAATATATATATATATACATATATAATTGGGCGAAAAGTCATGCACAAAATAACCTTAATTACAATCTGGAAGCATCAAAGATATGCATCAGTTTTTCTAAAATTGAATAAAATAAATAAAACGATGAATATCCATGTACTTAATGAACAAAATGAAAAATAACGTAATATAAATAAAACGTGAGGTGTTTTGGTGCATGACTTTCGATCCACTTTATATGTATGTGTACATCTACATCTGTATGTCTTGGTTTTATTTCTCCAATTCAGTTAGTCAAATTTGTGTCATTATATTTGGACATTCTACATGGTTGTCTCTCCTTTTTTTCTCTGGCGCTTATATATGTACTGTTTATCATCATCATCGTTTAACATCCGCTTTCCATGCTAGCATGGGTTGGACGATTTGACTGAGGACTGGTGAAACCAGATGGCTACACCAGGCTCCAATCTGATTTGGCAGAGTTTCTACAGCTGGATGCCCTTCCTAACGCCAACCACTCAGAGAGTGTAGTGGGTGCTTTTACATGCCACCGGCACGAGAGCCTGTCACGTAGTACTGGCAACGGCCATGCTCAAAATGGTGTATTTTAATTATATATTTATTGCATCAGCCGTGTGATGTACTAAAGAGCTATTTTCGTCACCTTGCATCGTACGGGTCCCTACATATTCAACAAAATCGCCAGCTTCAACCATGGACTCCAGACGACTTCGGAATCTCTTGCAGCTCTTCTGGACGGTCTCGTTTTTTTATCTTGGTGAACATTATTTGGACATTAAAACAATTGGAAAGATTTAAATAAAGAAAACAGAAAGAAGCCAATTATATTATACAAAATAATTTATTCTGGTTTTATACATTTTTTAATATATATAAATGAAAGTGAAATTTGTACACTTTATAAGTCTACAATTTGTTGAAAGCCCTGCTGTCAGCAGACATAATATCAGTGTAATAGACCAGCTGGTCAGTCATGCGTCTAGAAGACCATTCAATCTACAGTATCTCAACATAAATCAAGGTGGAGAAGGAGCAAGGATTAGGGGTCAGGGAGACCACATTCAAATTCACGGTTTACTAAATCAACACTATAGAGAGAAATGTTGGATACTTTCACATTAAACTAACAACTCTAAGTCATGTTCGGTTAAGTTTTTCTCTTGGTTCGACTTCCAGTTTCTTTGTATGAATTCGATAAACACTGAGCTCATACAATCACTGATTTTTGAAACAGGAAATATGGCATTGCCAATTACCTGGGTGTAACAGACAGCAAATAGACGTAATCAGTATGGAAAAAGAAAAGAAAAATCAATCCATCGTCACAAAACTCTTTGTGAACAAGCTGGATAGTTGGAAGCGAAGAGGGTTGTCGGTTTGACAAGGTTGAACTAAGTTTCCCTTAGGACTACCGAAGATGACAGAGAGTCCGAGATTCTAGGAATGCAAAGAAGTTGAAGTGCACTAGCTATTTCCCGTGGTCAAAATACCATAGCCAAACTACTCATGGTCAAACTATCAGCAAAATTTCAGCACATCACATCATGAATGGTATAAAAAAATCCCCAAATGCAATGAGGCTTTGAAGCTGCAAGAAGTTTAGTCAAGCTTTCACTATCATAGACCCATTGTATATAAATACATATGTGTGCATGTGTATGTATATATGTGTATGTATATATGTGTGTGTATATATATATATATATTCTATCAAAGAAGAAGCTTTTCTTTGATGTATTTGTATGTGTGTGACAATGAAGAATTTGGGTCGAGAATTTAATTTCTGTTGACTAAACTGACAAGAGATTTGGGAATTGGCTGCTAATCATTAATATATCACAATATATATAAATGTGTGTGCATTTCAGACAGCTTCAGTATATATATATATATATATATATATATATATTTGTTCCATATAGCATCAATATGATACTACTACAACAAATTGCTCTCACGTGCCCTCCACACAATAAACAAAAATTTTTTTTCCAGCAGAGAGAAAAAAAAAAAAAAAAAAAAAAAAAAAAAAAAAAAAAAAAAAAAAAAAGATCTAATATGGAAATTTGTTGGGGGGAAATTCCCCCCACTACAAATACATCCACACTGCTGGCAAATGTGTGTCAAAAAGTCAAAGGTAACTTTGAGAACAAAAAATTTATTTAAAAAAAAAAAAAAAAAAAAAAAAAGGTGGAGAGACAACCTTGTCCTAGAATTATCACCAATGATTGTAGGAGCCAACTGTGCAGCAATAGTCATTTGTTGCTGTCATTTAGATAATTGTTCTGCACGACCAAAATATCAGCAGGAATATATTTTACGATACTGGTGTGCAAGGAGAACAAGTTCAAAATGTTTGATAGATCACAGCCTTTTTGAAGTGAAAAGGTTAAAAACAGATTCTTCTCGGACGTAAGAAAGTCTGTCTTAATAGGGAGGTAAGGATGCTTCCTTAATTGTCAACATTTGTGTTCCCTAGCCGCAAGACTGCTCGTCCTGTGATTCTGGCTAGTGTTAAATCTTCAAACACTTGATTTGCATTTTCAACAGGAAATACAGCATACGTTGGTGGACTGACCTGTCAAAATAAATAAAGAGAAATATTTCATTAATAAAATGCAGGGAAGTGTGTATGTTTATTTATTTATATATGTGTGTGTATATTTATTTATATATGTGTGTGTATATTTATTTATATCTATGTGTGTCTACTACATATACACCAATGTTTACTGAAATGAATCTAAGTGGGTGTTTATATATATATATATCATCATTTAATGCCGGTTTTCCAGGCCAGTGTAAGTTGGACAGTTTGACCAGAGTTGGTAAGGCCGGGGGCTGTACCAGGCTCCATTAGCTGTTCTGGTATGGTTTTTATGGATGAATGCCATTATCATCATCATTTAACGTCCGCTTTCCATGCTAACATGGGTTAGACGATTTGACTGAGGACTGGTGAACCAGATGGCTACACCAGGCTCCAATCTGATTTGGCAGAGTTTTCTACAGTTCACCAGCCCATCTAAATGGGCAGTAACAAAATAAGAACTGACCTGGATTGTGATGACCAGTTTAATAACCATTGCAGTATGAAAAACAGACATAAAATGACTATTTATGCACACACACACACACACACACTCACTAAATCACCAAATGTCCACTTTTCCAGGTCCATGTGATCCAATCTGTTGAGGCAGACTTTAAGTGCCCAGATGTTTTTTCTGTTACCAATCCTCACCCATTTCCAAGCAAGGTAATAATGCCTCAATAACATCATTCATCTAATCTAAGCTAAATGGGAAAATGGACCTATATTTACAGATAGTTACATGGCTCTAATTACAAGTTGCTTCTGTAAAATATACAGAACACCACTGAACCTGCAACTGGTGGATTAGGGAACAGAGCAAACAACCTTGAGTCAATCAAACTTCAGGCTTAAGGTTAATGGTTTTAATTATGTTGTTGAAAGGTAGGATTCAGCAAGTGTTAGATGTTTTGATGAATGAACAAAACGAGAAAGAGAGAGGTAGATAGGAGCAGAAAACTTACCCGTCCAGATGCCACGCACTGTACTAATTCTGCTAATTCTTCTGGAGATCCTTTAGGTATACTGGTGATACTCTGCTGTTTAGCAGATAATACATTTAAGTTGATACTCATTTCTGTGACTGAGCTTCCGCCTACGATGATGAGACCTTCCTGTTGATACACAAAGGGGGGAAAAAAAAAAGGTCAATGTCAAATGTTCATATAGTCCCACAAACCTAACACAAATATATCTATTTTACAAGAGAAAATAATAATAATAATAATAATAACAACAATAATAATGGTTTCAAATTTTGCCACAAGGGCTGCAATTTTGGGGGAGGGTATGAATTGATTAGATCGACCTCAGTGCGAAACTGGTACCTAATTTATCGACCCCGAAAGGATGGAAGGCAAAGTCAACCTCAGAACATAAGGACAGACAAAATACAGCTAAGCTTTCTGTGCGGCATATTAATGATTCTGCCAGCTCACCGCCTTTAATAATAATAATAATAATAATCGTTTCTACCGTAGGCACAAAGCCTAAAATTTGTGGGAAGGGGACACTAGTCGATTACATTGACCCTCAAAGGAAGGAAGGCAAAGTCGAACTCAGTGGAATTTCAACTTGGAATGTAGCATCAGATGAAATACTACTAAGCATTTTGTCTGGCATGCTAACGATTCTGC
Source organism: Octopus bimaculoides (assembly GCF_001194135.2). Classification (NCBI taxonomy): domain Eukaryota; kingdom Metazoa; phylum Mollusca; class Cephalopoda; order Octopoda; family Octopodidae; genus Octopus; species Octopus bimaculoides. Next base: position 24,799,016 of record NC_069005.1, on the reverse strand, counting down.
CAGCTCAACTGCCTTTAATAATAATAATTATAATAAAAGAATAAAAAGCTTGTGATATTCATGTTTCTATCGGAGCCAGGCAGGTGGGGAGGTACATTTGTGAAGTTAAATGCTAAAGTTATACAGTCATGTATTACAGACGATTTCAGAAACACACCTATGTCATTAAAAGGGCAAGGGTTGTGACATTCATCTATCAACCTTTTTCATTCAAGATCAAGCCCTTCTAGAGAGCATTAGCTGATTTTACTAAATGAAATGAAAAGGAATGAAAATGAATCTAAGTAAGGCTCATTCCAGGGAAGCACCTATAAACACTCCCAGAGAACCCCAAGAATGGTTAGAAAGAAAATATCCTCAAACTGGAGACTTAACCTGAATGTTTACAAAGTAGAGAACTTTTTTAATGGGCACTTAAGGGCCAAATTATGGCGTTAAATCGGGAAACAAACTAAGTCTACAGTATCGGAAAACAGGAATGGTCCCTCCATCAGAGCTCCTTATAGTTTCAGTGTACTAAACTTCCCTCACAAGACCTTGGTCAACCTAAGGTTAAGTTCGACAAATATCCAGTAGAAAAAAGATGGACAACAGATAGAGGTTAGAATAGATATACTTACTCTATTGAGGACTTGCAGAGATCTGTTCATTGTACGACGTGAACTAACAAAATCAATGACAACATCAAGACCACCATGACAAGCTTCAATTGTTCGTTCACAAATGTATTCTTCATGGTCTGCAAAAAATTTAAAAAATTATAAGATGAAAATGTCATTTGAAGACTAGAATTATTTGCAACAAGAAATAAGCAACAGCTATTTTTTTTATTTTTTAAATGTCCTCAACTTTCTATTGGAACTTCTTGTATTGTTTTTTTTTCTGCATTAAAATATTTTTTTATTTTTTTTGTCAGACCTACTGAATATGAAAATAATTTTGCAAATATTCTTTCAGAAGCTACACAAAGTGCAAAGGCAGACAGGGGCAATATAAAATTGTCCCATAATAAAGTACTTATATCAATTGAGGTCTGACAGTCAATGGCTCAGAAAACCTGTCAGTAAAAAGTTACTATCAATTATAGTATTAATTAGCAAGTTCTTCACCAGGTTATGTCATTCTACATCTAAACCAAACTGATGTTGTACTTTAACAAGGAACACCCAATCCAACAAAAAGTTGAACTCGATGTCTCAATGGCTAACCTAGTTAAAAACTTTGCTATCTGAACTCTATGTAAAAGTAGGAATGTCAAAGGCAAACCCCCTTAAAATAGAAACAGATATAGTATCGTACCTTCTTCATTCCAGTGGATGATATCGTAACAGCCGTGATCCTGAGCAGTTAACAAGCGGTCAATCTGAAATGGTGATAAAAACTTGTAAGGAATTTTATTTCACAAGACAAATACAATTTTCTAAATTTTTTGAGGTGGTGGATTGGGATAGTTATTTGAGGCAAAAACACCTAGAATATTACAGGTATTTATTTCCATTAACTTTGAGAGGGGGGGGGGCAATCTAGATTTCTACTATGGCAAATATTAGTCCAGCTGTGAATTGTCTGTCGACAGCACAGATTTATAAGGACATTTGAGGAATAGGATTATTATTATTATGAATCAGCAATCCATAAACCAGAAATGATCAGTACACACGAAACTTTATGCAATTTCCTTTCAAACGTAACAGTTGATAGATCAAACCACACTGCATAAGGTCCTGAAATATAAGGTACCTTACTTTACTCAACTGGGTCAGATGCCAGAAATCACTAGTTATTTAGACACAGGTCAACCCTGATTGAGGAATTAAGAGAACCCTTACTTGAAAACAGGTATGGGTTAGGGGCTGGAAGGGCGCCAGGTTGTATAACAAGGCTACAATACATGCTTAACTGGAGCTAGCATTACAACGATTTAGAATTACTATAAAGCATTCTAAACGTAAATCTCATTATAGTCTACTTACATTGCTGTCAGCCACAAACACTCGGACGTTGGTATTGTGTTCTCCAAGCAAATATTCAGCCATTCTGAGAGTCCAGAGTCCCAGACCACCTGCTCCGACCACTAACACGTTTACAATAGCTGTACAAAATAAAACAAACGTCAGGTGAGTAAAATTTTATATAAAAAAAAAATTAGAAAGACAACAGCATAATACGAACAAAAAAAAAATAGTTTAGCCCAAGGTCAACTTTCATATAGCAGACATATGACCAAAAATGATTATTTAACACCAGGTCAATGTTCATCAATTAGACTCCCCAACTACGACCGCTATCCCGATCGAAATTTTATTTTTTCGAAATGTTTTTCCATTTTTAAAAGTGATCTGGCTGCTATATCTAGCTGGTCAAGCTACCTTCTCAAACAAAATAGCTTCGACTTCTGGTGATAAAGTTTCCCCGTATAATCATTTACATATCCCTATTACTCATTCGCTTTCTATCTTATATAGAAATTAATCCACCGCTCTCCCTCCCCCCATCCCAGCAAAACACTGCTGAATTGATTACAGTTGAAAACTAGAGTTCAAAATATGTGAAAATATGTCAGATTGTGTTAAAAACTTACGTTTGACTTCAGCAAGTTTTTCGATATGTGGTTTAGCCTTGAGGACGGCACTGAAGCCAGTTAGGCCACCTCCGGGTATCATGGCAGCGACTGCTAAGGACATGTTAGAAGGAATTTGGTATATCTTGGACACATCACTTACTGGTAAGAATTCAGAGTAACTGCCAAAAAT
>NC_069005.1:24791398-24795882 GCF_001194135.2 Octopus bimaculoides | reverse complement strand
TGTGTGTGTGTGTGTGTGTGTGTGTGTGTGTGTGTGTGTGTGGTTAATACCATCAACCCCAGGATGAAAGGCGAGGTTGACCTCAATGATAATTTTCCTCAAGTTGCAAAGAGCACAAGGACGAAAAACTAAAAACACTGGTTTAGATAGATTAAAACACAAGAGTGGAGGGCGATAGTAAATAAGATCAACAGCAAATTAAAATTCTAATTTTGGCCCAAGGCCATCAGTAAATTATAATAATGTTATCGTTCTTTCCGGACAATACAGAGAATTTATAAAAAGAAAAAAAAATTACGAAACTGAAGAACTGGTTTTTTTACTTTCTGTTCTGACATCATAACAAATAAAGCCGTTGTAAACAGGACTACATGTTTACCCTGAATTCATTGATAAATTGCATAAATTATCCTAGTTTAATGGAGGAGAGGGAGGTAAGGTGGAGAAATTAACCAATCAGCTTTCGTGACATACTTTCATAGCAGAACAACAAGCTGCCAAGTAACCCCTAACAAGAAACTATTACAAGACAACTTTGTGTTTAAAAAACCCAGTGACAGCACCGACCCAGCAGGCTTGCCTTATCACTACCTTGTCTTTTTGTTTTTCTTCTTATTTCGTTAGAATATGTCGGACTACAATATGTAATGTGTCCTTACGCAAGACTAATAGCGATTTGAGAGAAATTTGATAGGTTTTTTTTTTTTCATTGAGCAAATCTAGTGAACGTATAGCTAGTGCCTTTATCTATTGTTGCTGTGCATTTAAAACCTTTAAGAGGAACTGCTACCAATAATATTTATAATATATAATCATTAAAAAATTAGCTCCTGCTATTATTCATTTTTTAATATCTAACTCACACGAAGTTTAACTGAGTACGTCATAATATAGGCTTTTTTTAAATCATATTTTAATTGGTTTCATATTAAATGAGGGAGAAAAACGAAAAATACATCAAGTTGGATTTAATCCCCAAGTTAAATGCTTCCTATTCATTATTCGTTTGACTCGACATTAATATTTTATGAAGTTTTAAAGTTTACTTCAGTTATTTTTGTTCCAAATTGGTTACTGGATCCAAACATAACTAGGAACCAACCGAACGTTTTCACGACACAAATACAACCCAGAAAAACAACATACAATATAAGGAATAATACATTAAATATATATAATTTAATATCATCATTTTTAAGGTATCAAATATCTAATTGCATAAAATAAATTGAAGATATCTCTGCTGCTGCAACGTGCACAGAGCAACAAATCTATTTTATTTATACAGGGTGTCCACAAAGTCTGGGTACATGGAAGTAAATAAAATCATAACATAAACAATTAAATATAAGAAATAATAATTTCTTAAAGTATGTGTTAATCTCCATGTACCCAGACTTTGTGGACACCCTGTATATAAGAATAGTGTGGAGCTATTACTACATTTGGATCCCATAATACAGCATTTGCTAAATATATATTTTATACTTAAAAACATTATAGTGGATGGTGTTTTGGTATAGCTGTCTTTCGAAGTTCCACACTATTTCATAGGAACGGAAAAAGGATAACTTTTTTTCATTTTCTGGATTATTTACTCGAAAAATCACCGTAATTTTTCCTTCAATTTTTTTTAAAGTAAACTACCTTTTTCTAAACCCGGGGACACTAAGATTCACATATTTGAAATATTTTTCTTTGTTTCTTTAGAAATTGTTATTGACGTCCGTGTTTCTCTATTGAAATCGGCCGTAACATTCGCACCCTAATTATAGCGAAACGAGTCCAAAACATATCGAAAACAATACACTACATTTAGAGAATTTTATCCTATATTCACAAAACGGTGGAGATGGAGTATATGTAATCTGGGTATACCCCCCCCCCCTTTTAAATTTTGTTTTTTTTTACGGAATCCCACGTTTTAGGCTCTGAAAAAAGATTTTCAAAAATCTCAATTTCAAAATTTCGATTCCCCTCCCCGGTTTTTATATAGATCCACAGGGTAAACCTAACCCTAACTCAAACCCTAACCCTGACCGTAACCCTAACGCTAGTTTTGTGAGATTTGGCTGTTATTTCTAGCATGTAAATAGCCTGCTTGGTCGGGGGCGGGGATTGAAATTTTTCAAAAATTTTTTTTTCAGAATCGGAATCTCCATAGCCTAAAACGTGGGATTCCGTAAAAAAATTAATAAATACGGGGGGGAAAGGTTCAGATTACATATAGTCCATCTCTACCAAATATACATCCATAAAATACCAGAAAATATTAAAACGAATTTCCAAAACAATAATGTACCAAATAGTTTTTAATAGAATGGCAGACTTACCCAGAATCAGCGATTTCTTCGTCGGGGTAAAGGATGATCCGATCTCCAGGATTGAGGTTTCGGTTAGGGAGAGAGTTGCAAACCTCATAAATGATGCCAGATATTTCGTAACCAGGAAAACGAGGTCGGTAGCCCTTCCTACGTACATGTCCCTCAGAATAGCAGGCACCAGCGAAACACACCTGCAGCAACAATAAAACTTCAGTTACAAAATGATATTGCATCATTGATTAAAATAAATTTATTAGTGTTAAACTCATGTTACAACATGTCTATCTATTATGCAAGAACTGTGCTATGAATCTAAGTAGGTTTTCATATATGAATTAATCCGTTAAGGGGGTTCAGAGAATTTGTATAAATAACCCCTTGTTTTTCTCCAAAAGGCATAACTCAAGTCGTCACAGTCTTAACAATATTATATCAGCTGTTGTTTCATATATGAAAACAAGCCGAAGTTCAGAATACCGATCTTGCATTCCTTAATTAATAAAAGAAAAACTTGAAAAGTAATGTCGATTGTCATATTCGAAATTTGATCCAAAGAATTCCAAGTTCAAATTACAGAATTATTTTACTTATCAATTACAAATTTATCGATTTATTACATTTAAATTTATTTATTAATTTATTGATATTATTTTTTTCTTTTCACTAAATTATTTTCAAACGATATTTAAACGAAGGAAACTAAATGAAAGATATTTACCTTAACAAGTGCACCACCTTTGGGTACCTCAGGTTGTTGCAGAATAGAAGATACAGAAGCTTGCAGCAAGCCTAAATTCCTGTTCAGATTCATTTCGTTGTTGGAAAGAACTTCAAGCTGTGGCATGGCGAGGAACTATTTTGGTAAAAACACGATAAACAAAAAAGTGAAGGATAATTAACGACGTCTCAGTCTGCCTTCCAAAAATATAACAGAAAAATCCCTAATTGTCCTTAAAGACAAATAAAGGGCTTTCTTTCTCAGGTTTAAAATATTAAATCAAATTGTCGTTGTGAATGCAACGTAAAATTGTTGTATAAAGTTGTCAGTTCTACATATATTTATATATGCAGAAAGAAATATAAAAGTATTGGTTTTGTATCAGATCGATAAGGAGACGATGCTTCCAGCTCTGGATGTAGTGACGCACTGAAGAAGCTTCTAAGGAAACCGGGTTGATTCAATGTGCTTGTTTACCCCGAAATTTACTGAAATCTGATTGGCTGTTTGGCTGGAAAGAGGCGTCTACCTCGTGTTAAGCTTCAATTTTGGTCGGTCATGGCAGCTGTATTAACTGTCAAGGACGTTAGTTGAGTGCGTGATCAGCGAGTGAACAGTCACTGGCAATACCGTGAACACAGCTCGTAATTGTGGTCGTCGTAGCAGTGGGCTGCTTCATCAGCCAGCCACATGGTATAAACATGCTGTTATTGCCTGATAGGAAGAGAAGGCTGTGTGTATGCGCGCGTGTATATATATATATATATATATATATATATATATATATATATATATATATATATATATGTGTGTGTGTGTGTGTATATACAATCAGATGTATTGTTTCTTACTCATAAACACAACATAGTCCACGTGCCCAGTGGCTGACTCCAAAACCGTGTCGTTATCCACTTTTTCCTATCCTCCAGATTTTCTCTAAACACACACACACTTACAAAATATGTATGTACAAGAAATATATATAGAGTGAAACAATTCTCTCTCACTCTACACCCTCTCTTTCTCCCTTCATATATATATATAGAGAGAGAGATATATAGATATATTTATTTATTTATAAATATATACATCACAGAAACTTAATTTCCACGCTTCTCAAAAATTTTACGTAACATTCAGGAAAAATATCAAAACATTTTTGAAATAGATAGCTGTTTCTATAATGGTTAAGCTTTGAAGATATTAAAAGCCTATGGTTGCATGCGCCCGCGCGCGTTTGTATAAACAAACGTGTACAGTTACAAATATGAGTATGTATGTATATGTAGGCGAAGGTAAAGGATACGCACACCCGGTGGTTAGGGTTAAGGTTTAGGGTTAGGGTTAGGGTTTTTGTTACGCCGAAAACGAGTGGTGTATGTATTCTTTATCTCCGCTTATATGTGTGTGTGTATATATATATATATATATATATATATATA
>NC_069005.1:24788806-24791298 GCF_001194135.2 Octopus bimaculoides | reverse complement strand
TATATATAAACTTATATATACATATATATATAGTAAATGAATTCACACTATTGCGAACAGTGTACTCAATACAGTTGTACATAAGTTGCCCATTTTAGACTAATTTGTGTATGCTCCTTTCTATTATGTCCACCTGATGTCAAAGCCAATATCCTGTTCCTTCAGGTTACATCTGGCATTTAAAAAGACATCAAGTGGAAAACCTTAGTGATGAGTAGACCATACATAAATCGATCTAAATGATGCAACTTATCTAAAGATGAAAACGGCTCAGCGTACATAACATCAACAGTTACGTCTATTTCCTAAACTGTTATCACAAGATCAGAGATATGTACGAGATGCCCACACCTTCACAAGTACCTGCTAAACTTTTGAAATGTACACCAGCATCAGAATAAGCTGACTAACTTTGATTTATCATACATTCTCTCTTCCCACTACTCTATCCGTGATTTTCTAACCATCCTACAACTATCATTTCTTTTTGGGATATATTGTCTTTATTATTATTATTTTTTCCTGAATCGACGTTGAATTTAGAAAATATTTCAAATCTCTTTTTTATATACACACATACCCACGCACACATATGATGAAAAAACAAAGGATCTAACAAAAGGATCAGTTGATATCTAAGTCTTTTCATCGATACTTTCTTCGATTATCAAATGTCACCGATTTCTTTTTACTTCGATTCCTCACTTTGATATACATTCTTGTGACAAAAGTCTGTGTATGTGGAGTAGTAACTGATGAATGATTCGGACCTCAACATATGACCGTTATCTAAATATTGTATCGATCTTTCAGGATTGAAATGTACACCTTGTGCTGACGTTACTTTAAGTCAGAATACAAAAATAGAAAATTGATATCAGGTTGTATCGAAAATTCTATCCGTTTTCAAGTTAGATTTAAAGATGTTTAACTTCTCAATTCTATCGGAAATACGACAAAATCATAAATATATAGTTTTCTTTCAGATTTTGTTAATTTTATCACAATCGAAGTTGTTGTGTTGGCCCCATGTTCACTCCAAGCAAAGAACACATTCGTTAAGTAATTTAATTTTTTTTTCTTTTTTTTTTTACAAAAAAAGGGAATAGTGTAAGCGTAGCAGCAAAATCACCCCCAAAACACTTCTGGTGATGGCATAGTGACTGAAAAAACATGCAGAAGATGGTTTTTATGATTCAGAAACGAGGACTGCAGCTAGCAGGAAAAATCAAGTGAAGGCAGGGCAGGGCCAGTCCTAGGGTTGCTGGCGCCCCGGGCAAGCTAAACTTTGGCGTGTACAAGCTGACGGTCGTGGACATTTCCTTGTCTTTGTCGCACCTTCCTTGGCGTCCCCTAACACATGGTGCCCTGGGTGACTGCTCGAGTTGCCGGTACTTTGAGCCGGCCCTGGTGAAGGACATCCAAGAGGGTTGGATCCTGATGTGTTGGAAGCCACCGTTGAAGCAAACCCGACTGGTACAGTTCGGCAACTAAGCACGGGCTTCAACGTGAATTGAAGAGGCTTGGTAAAGTGTCAAAGGTTGGGAAATTGGTCCGGAATGATCTCTCTGCAGACAATCGGAAACAGTGTGTTGAGCGTTGTGCATCATTGACATATCCTAGGCAGCAAATGTCTTGTTTTTCGAATAGAGTCATTAATGGAGAGGAAAAATAAATTCTTCACGATAATGTCAAGAGAAAACGTCAACGGCTCGGTCGTGGTGAAGAACCAGCTCAGAAGTCCAGAAGTGGCCTGCATCCAAGGGAGATTCTTCTGAGTGTATGGTGGAATATGCTTGGAATAATTCATCACAAACTGCTACACGATAATCCAACAATAACAGGTGATGGATACTGGCCAACAGCTAACATATTTGAAAGCAGCTTTGCAGCAAAAACGTTCATCATTAACAAACAGAATGGGAGTCACCCTTCATCACGATAACGCTAGACATCATATTGCACAAAAGACCAAAGATCAGCTAGAAAAATATGCCTGAGAAATTACGTTTTATCCATCATATTTCCAGGACTTCGCGCCTAGAGATTGCCATCTCATTATAAGTTTAAAAGAAAGAACCTTTGAGTTGATGAAGACTTACTTCAAGAGCAAAAGTAAAAAATGAGCTAATTTCCTTTTTCACTTGTAAACCTAAGGAATTTCATGAAGGCGACATTAAAAAGCTCATTGACTGAAGGAAAGATGTCATAAAGAAGAAGGGTGTTTCTATTAATGGTTGAAAAAAAAATCATATATATATTTTTTAATTGCTTTATTGAGCCTTATGTGGAGGCGCAATGGCCCAGTGGTTAGGGCAGCGGACTCGCGGTCATAGGATCGTGGTTTCGATTTCCAGACCAGGCGTTGTGAGTGTTTATTGAGCGACACCTAAAAAGCTCCACGAGGCTCCTGCAGGGGATGGTGGCGAACCTGCTGTACTCTTTCACCACAACTTTCTCTCACTCTTACTTCCTGTTTCTGTTGTGCCTGT
>NC_069005.1:24785968-24788034 GCF_001194135.2 Octopus bimaculoides | reverse complement strand
TACACCCAATTGGTGTACAGTAACATGCACTGTGTGTGTGTGTGTGTGTGTGTGTGTGTGTGTGAGAGAGAGAGAGAGAGAGAGAGAGAGAGAGGGAGAGAGAAGGTGGGGGTGTTAGTAAATGTAACGAGGTGCGACACTCAAATTTAAGATTAATGTCGGTCAGACATAAAACTGTCAATACCAACCACGTGTATGTGGTGTGCGCGTATACATGTGTATTCATGTGTGCATAGACGTGGGTGTGGGTTAGATAGATAGATAGATAGATAGATAGATAGATAGATAGATAGATAGATATGATGTTTGTATGCATTTGTGTGAGCATGTGTACATATGTGTACGTATGAGTCAATGTACGTTTATGTAAATGACAGGACGCCACAAAGACAGAGGCGGAGGTGGTGGCAGTTGAGGGTAACGATGATAATGGAATAATTATCTTATGACATTCATTAGCTTACAGCAGTTTCCGCTACTGGACGCGGCGGACTCTTAGATGAGTACCTAAGTGCACTTCATGTCTGAGGCTCTGATGAAGCTATATATTGTTATTCAGGCACTCAACTATGAGTCCACAGCATCTTATAATGGAAACAGCTGTAAGCTAATGAAGTTCGTAAGATAATCCGTTATTCCTTTGTCATCTTTTTTTCTTGTAAATATAATCCTAAACATATAATCTTGCACATGTATGAATTTGTGTTGAGAATGGACTAAGCGGAACAGAAGGATACACGAGAACGGAAAGTGTCGCCGAAGAGGTCACAGATGTGTGAAGAAAGATTTCCGGGCAGTGAACATGAGTTAGAATAAAAAACAGTAGTAAACGAGTGAAGAACGAATATAATAGTGTGTCTTTATTTGGCAAAAAAAAAAAAAAATGACCGTCCCAAAATACAATACTTGCATCTATCTATGTATCTATCTATCTATCTATCTATCTATCTGTCTGTCTATATCTACCTACCTACCTGTCTATCTGTCTGTCTGTCTGTCTGTCTGTCTGTCTGTCTATCTATCTATCTATCTAACTGAATGTGTGTATCATTTACTCGTTTCAGTCATGAGACTCCGGCCATGCTGGGGCACCACCTTGAATCTTCAGTCAACTGAATCGACCCCCGCGCTTATTTTTTAAGCCAGGTATTTATTCTGTCGGTCTCTTTCGCCGAACCGCTAGGTAACGGGGGGATGCAAATACACCAACACCGGTCGTCAAACGGTGGTGGGGATACAAACACACACACATAAATATATATGCCTATATACATACATGTGCATACAATTTACAGGTGTGTATATCATACATAATAGCTGACTAAGAACGAAAAGAAATAATCACTTTGAACGACTGTTATCAACAGGAACTTATGTTAAAAGACTTTCCAGCTTTGACCATCTCGTCTTTAATTCGCATATATTATTTATCTAGTATTATAATTATCCGATGTTAATATCTTTTTATTTATCTTTGAAGGAATGCATGCATTAAAGGAGATTTAGCTGCTATTTCTAATAGGTAACGGCATGCAATGAGACAAGTGTACGACTATGTGGTGTGAAGAGAGAAAAAGACAGAGAGTGAGTGAGTGAGTGAATGAGTAAGCAAGCAAGTGAGTGAGTGAATCAATGTGAGTGATGAGTAAGTTAAGTGTTGCAGTGCAACCATTTCAGCAATCACGCCGTATTCAGGTCCGATCCACGCTTCCAGCGCGTGTTCAGCAGCTCTCTTGTCAGCTGATTGATAAACTGTTCTAGACAAAAGAAAGAGAGGAACGGTTGTCTACACGACTCCCTATCTGCTTGTCATTCTATCTATCTGTCTTTCTATACTCGCTTCTGAATACAAATATACACACACATAGATTAAGCACAGCGCACCTGTATATATGTGTGTATATATAAATATATGTATATATATAAACATATATATATATTGTTTGTTTATTTTCATGTTCAGTTGTAATAACAATTTTTACATTAATCTGATGGATTACTTAACACGTTTGTAGAGAATAAATTTATTACAAGAATGTTGTTGACAGCGACTTCGAAGTTATATA
>NC_069005.1:24783260-24785734 GCF_001194135.2 Octopus bimaculoides | reverse complement strand
TAAAATAATAATAATAATAATAATAATAATAATAATAATAATAATAATAATAGTAATAACAACAACAAAAACAATAATAATCCTTTCTACTAAAGGCACAAGGCCTGAAATTTTAGAGGAGGGGACCAGTCGATTAGATCGACTCCAGTATGCAACTGGTACTTAATTTCTCAACCCCAAAAGGATGAAAGGTGAAGTCGACCTTGGTGGAATTTGAACTCAGAACGTAAAGACAGACAAAATACTGCTAAGCATTTCGCCTGGCGTGCTAATGCTTCTGCCAGCTCACCGCCTTACAATAATAATAATAATGATGAGGAGGAGGAGGAGGAAGAGGAGGAGGAGGAGGATAACTGAGATGCGGACCCCCAAAGTAAGGAAAGCATGCTAGTGTCATTTAGGGATGAGAGCAGATTGAAAGCAAAGAAGAATAAATCAAAACAAAACAAGAAATACAAAAGGGACATGAAGCAAAAAGGGACAGGAATGCAACAAGGGACATTGTAAGCAATTCCATGTAAGTACAACTGAAGTTAATGGAAAACAGATTGGACTGGCTGAAGAAAGGAGCACTGCAAAAAGACACTGAGAGCACCATACTTGCAGCGCAAGACCAAGCTTTGGCCAGAAGCTGAAAGGTCAAGCTTAGGAATGAGCGAGTGTTTCCACTGTGCCGCATCTGTAATAGAGTAGAGGAAGCCTTTGCCAATATCATGAATAAATGCCTTAGACTTGTCCAAGATCATTATGAGTTGTGGCAGCACTGTGAGGTAGCGAAAGTGTGTGAAAAGTGGGGTTTAGAGAGAGGCAACATGGTATGGGCACAAACTGCATAGAGTGGTGGAGTCAGAGATCTGCAAAATCCTGTGGGGTTTCCCAATCCAAACAGATCAGATACTGGAGCATAACAAACTGGACCTAGTGGTAGTGGACAAGGTGAACCAGATTTGCTATATAATTGATGTTACATGCCCCTTGACTCATAAATAGTCCAAGAAGGAAGGCGAAAAAATACACATATACATTGTATTATGTCAATTTGCCTGTTTATTTTTCAACTAAGATGACAGGACAATAAAAACAATATACAAACACATATGACATATTATGTCATATCAGTAATAAAAATTAAAAAGGACATTAGTGACCGAAGAAGGGACAATGTCTTACAGCTGTTTCAGCCTAGAGTGACATGCCTCATTCTATCTGTCACCTCTAGGCTGAAACAACTGTAAGACATTGTCCCTTCTTCGGTCACTAATGTCCTTTTTAATTTTTATTACTGATATGACATAATATGTCATATGTGTTTGTATATTGTTTTTATTGTCCTGTCATCTTAGTTGAAAAATAAACAGGCAAATTGACATAATACAATGTCTGCAAGTTGATGAGTACCACATATTCCCCTCCATTTTCTTATTGCCATATAAATCAAGGGTAAAATTTCCTTTTACCTGCACCCATTTATTGTACTTGGTAAAAACACTAGTGTAATAGTAATTGGATATCCTTCCGGCAGTATATCGGATAGATATTATCCCTTAGTGGGTTGGATTCACAACTCCTAACTTTCTTGGATTACACACATATATATATATATATATATATATATATATATATATATATGTATACTCTTTTGCTTGTTTCAGTCATTTGACTGTGGCCCACCGCCTTTAGTTGAGCAAATTGACCCCAGGACTTATTCTTTGTAAGCCTAGAACTTATTCTGTTGGTATCTTTTGCCGAACCACTAAGTTATGAGGATGTTAACACACCAGCATACTGATATGACATAATATATATGTACACACACACACTCACACACACAAGCAGATGTACATTAGGGTTTTTCCTTTGAGTGCAGCATGTACAAACACATAATTAAGACTTATCCAAACTATTTAATGGAGATTGCAAGAAAAAAAACAATTAAACATTGAAATTATACCTGTAATGGTTTTAAATTTTCTAATTAGTGAATAATTTTAATTGGTCAATTAGTGAATTATTTTAAATTCGTTAATTATTGAATTATTTCCATGCCAAAATTATATAGTTTTCAAGTCCTTTCTCTGTCTGTTAATTGGCAAACTGTTTCACCAACTGGTCCTCATATATTAAGTATTTGACTTTCCTTTAATTACATAGATGTGTGTGTGTGTGTGTGTGTGATTCTGTGTTTTGCTGCCTATCTGTCAAACTAGCTTGATGTCTGTCTGTTAGTCATGGTTCTGTTGGTTACATAAGGCTCCTATTAAAGTCCTTCTGTACAGATGAACAATTATAATTAAAGATCCAATGATCCCATCTGTTGAACTGGGTGATCAAGTTGACCTGCAACCTCAGAGCTCTGGCCCTGATATCACGTTGCAGTGCGGATATATGAAGGTGACAACCTAACTTCCTAATAACCACCACCACCACTACTGCCGCCGTCACCGCCACAACAACAACAACACTACCACCAACAC
>NC_069005.1:24782061-24782924 GCF_001194135.2 Octopus bimaculoides | reverse complement strand
GTTGCTATCATCATAAAAAACAACTAACGAAACAAAACTTAAAGGCTGACATTTCTTTCAACTTACACCAATTTTTTTTATTTTTTTTAAATCTATGGACCCCTTTGATTACTATCCTATTCTGGTGGACCCCCAATAGCCATCCGACATTTCTAGATACTTCTTTCAAAATTCCTATTTAATTTGTCAATAAGATTCCTGTCTTTAAGTTTACTGACCAACCTCTATGTCTACCTTGATCAGAAGTGAGGATGAACTAAAGAATTTTGCTGTTTCTTGCTATAAATATGTCTAAAGCAAATTTTTTTACATCACGCCTCAAAATCCTAATTCACAATTTTGCTTGCATGGGCCCCCCACCCACCAAAACCACATCTTATATGGAACCCCCAACTGCAGGGGTCCATACCATAGATATCACAGACACGGATGTACACCAATGATTGCATTCACACGGTCCTATCATGTGCACACCACTCCCGTTACACCCACACCATTCCTATGACGTTCATACCTGAACCACACCCGATTAAAATAGAGAACTGTCACATTCTTCGAAAACATATTGAAAAATAAAACATTATAATTATTATCATTATTATTATTATTATACTCTCTTTACTCTTTTACTTGTTTTAGTCATTTGACTGTGGCCATGCTGGAGCACCGCCTTTAGTCGAGCAAATCGACCCCAGGACTTATTCTTTGGATGCCTAGTACTTATTCTATCGGTCTCTTTTGCAGAACCCCTAAGTTACGGGGACCTAAACACACCACCATCGGTTGTCAAGTGATGTTGGGGGGACAAACACAGACACACAAACATATACAGAGATATACATATATATATATATATATATATA
>NC_069005.1:24780458-24781627 GCF_001194135.2 Octopus bimaculoides | reverse complement strand
TTATTATTATTATTATTATTATGATTATTAACATTGGCTTTACACGTGATAGAATAGCCTGAATCATTGTAACAACATTTGTATGAGCTATTTCAAGGAGAAAGGAACAGTAACATTGATCTTTGCTGTTCCACCCCAACACCACCAAACAGGTTACATTGGTATTAATAATGGCCAACCTGAACATCTGTTGATTAATGTCTACCGGAAGAAAAAACAAAAAAAGCAAACAAATGTGGGGTAGATTCAGGTACTTAGAACAGAGAATTCTACTATAGACATCCCAAGGAGTGCTTTATGATATTAAAATGGGTAGAATAAGGTGGTGATGTTAAACCAGAAATTGTGTTATGTCTTTTCATGTAAGGACTGGGTGAGAGTGTTAACCCTTTAGGCATTTAAACTGGCCATATCTGGCGAAAATATTCCACCTGTTTTCTGTTTGAACTGGCTTGATCTGGCCTCTCGCACCTAATTGACAATGTCATTCTAAAAAAATAAACAATCGCATAATCAAAATCTCAAAGCTACGAGACAATCCATGATTAATTCAAAACAATGTGAATGAATAAGCATTGCTTTTGACAGAAAAATCTGAATGCTAAAGGGTTAAATAAGGATCTGTGAAATGTCCTGCCACCTGGGTATTCAACAGAGTTATTACACCAAGAGTTGTGGTATGTCTTACCATCCAAGAACCAAATGTTAACAGTACTGAACAAGAAGCTGTATCCTATAATTCAAATGATGTTGGACAAATCACAATTCAATAAGAAGTTTTATAGGCGTAGGAGTGGCTGTGTGGTAAGTAGCTTGCTTACCAACCACATGGTTCCGGGTTCAGTCCCACTGCGTGGCACATTGGGCAAGTGTCTTCTACTATAGCCTCGGGCCGACCAAAGCCTTGTGAGTGGATTTGGTAGATAGAAACTGAAAGAAGCCACACTACAACTGACCAACTCCTTTCTCCCCTCCCCATTTTCACACTACATACGTCAAGATCACCAGCATTCTATCTCCCACACACACAGCCCCTCGTTCTTCGATCACCGTTTGTTATCTCCCCCTTTTCTTAGCTCTCCTGAAAAAAGAATTTCTAACTTCCGGTCAGCCATTATTATGATTGACCATTGACTGAACACTATTCAATATTTTTTCTCCGTGTTTTT
>NC_069005.1:24779123-24780055 GCF_001194135.2 Octopus bimaculoides | reverse complement strand
TATATATATATATATATATATATGTATGTGTGTTTGTGTGTCTGTGTTTGTCCCCCCACACCATCACTTGACAACCGATGGTGGTGTGTTTACATCCCCATAACTTAGCGGTTCGGCAAATATCTGAGCAACCTCTTCTGAAGAACTTTCAAGTGAAAGACTATGAACAACATCTAAAAGTCCTTAGCATGGCAGTGCTACAGTGAAGCATTTCCTGTTCAACACAAGTTCTACAGACATGGAAGTGCCAACAGCTGAATTTGTCTAAGATGCATGCAGGTGAATGAAACCGTGCTATTGTACAATGTAACTGCACTAGGGACTTGTGAGCTTATAGAGAATGGTTACTTTCGCCTGTGGGGCCAAATCTACAGTGAAAATCGATGCAGAATATTTTTTTATTGAGGGTGGAGTGGGGACAAGGAAAGGTGGCTAGTTTTCCTCTACTTGTGACTGTGGTCAAAGAGATTGCACAGTGACCTTGTCTGGAAGGTTTGAAGAGAGACCATTTCCTTTCTGGCCAAACTCTCAATCGACTTCTTCAAGTACCACTCAAAGAAGAAGACGAGGGCGGAGAGGACGAAGACAGTGCTGCTTTCTAGTGTGTTTATCATTGAAAGGTGCACAAAAGTAGCAACACTAGTGATGCTGATCTGACCTACTCTGAGTATGCTTTCCAAGCAAGAGGAAAGATACAGGGACAGAAAACTGTTGATGCTGCGCATGTAACAGTAATGCAGTTCTTTGGGGGTTTTTATTTCAGTTTTTCCCAGAATTACCAACCACATGGTTCCGGGTTCAGTCCCACTGCGTGGCACCTTGGGCAAGTGTTTTCTACTATAGCCTCGGGCCGACCAAAGCCTTGTGAGTGGATTTGGTAGACGGAAACTGAAAGAAGCCTGTCGTATATATGTATATATATATATATATAT
>NC_069005.1:24774359-24778648 GCF_001194135.2 Octopus bimaculoides | reverse complement strand
TGTAAGCCTAGTACTTATTTTATCGGTGTCTTTTGCCGAACCGCTAATGTTAGGGGGACATGAACACGCCAACATTGGTTGCTAAGTGATGGTGGGGGGGACAAACACAGACACACACACACACACACACACACATACGATGGGCTTCTTTCAGTTTCCGTCTACCAAATCCACTCACAAGGCTTTGGTCGGCCCGAGGCTATAGTTGAAGACACTTGCCCAAGGTGCCACGCAGTGGGATTGAACCCGGAACCATGTGGTTGGTCAGCAAGCTACGTACCACACAGCCACTCCTGCGCCTAAACTGTTTATCATTTAACTAAATCTAACGTAACACCCTTACAACATGTGAAGGAGTCTGAAATAAATAAACCAAGTAAACATCTGTTATTTATTTCTAACACTGAACCAAGGACACACTCTCGGAGCAGGGGATATAATTGAATATATTCACCTCAAAGTTTGACTGTTATTTTATCAACCATTGCTGGCCTCTGTCAACAGGTAACTCTGCAACCAGCATCAATAAGATGATGATGGCATATCAAGATTTTCGTTCAGCCATGGATTGACAGAAACACCAAGGGAATTATAGTTGATCATATACAACATGACAGCTACAAGATCTTTGATCATGTGTCTACTCAGTCAGAACTGACCTTGGGCTAAACAATAACATCAGTTGATAATACTGTGATATATAAAAGGGACTATGCAAGTATGTGTGTATGTATGTAAAGATATATACGTATGTGGGAAGGTATGTATGTCTGTAAGTGTCTGTCTGTCTGTATGTATGTATATACGCATAAATGTATGCATAAGAAGTATCTATATAGGTTTGTACATTATCATGTATGTGTGTGCTTGCATAGATATATATATTTATGTGTTTGTATGTACCTATATGTGGAAACGCATGGCTTAGTGATTAAAGTGTCAGATTCATGATTGTAAGATTGTGGTTTCGATTCCTGGACCGGGCGATGTGTTGTGTTCTTGAGCAAAACACTTCATTTCACGTTGTTCCAGTCCACTCAGCTGGCAAAAATGAGTAATGCTGCGATGGACTGGCGTCCCGTCCAGCTGGGGAACACGTACGCCATTGAAACCGGGAAACCGGGCCCATGAGCCTGGCTAGGCTTTAAAAGGGTGCATTTATTTTTTTTTTTTATGTACCTATATATGTATTATGAATGTACAAAGTGAAGGCGCATGGCTCAGTGATTAGAGCGTCGAGCTTACGATCATGAGGTTGTGAGTTTGAATCCTGAACCGGGCTGCGTGTTGTGTTCTTGAGCAAGACACTTTATTTCACGTTGCTCCAGTTCACTCAGCTGTAGAAATGAGTTGTGACATCACTGGTGCCAAGCTGTATCAACCCTTGTCTTTCTCTTGGATAACACTGGTGGTGTGGAGAGGGGAGGCTGGTATGCATGGGCGACTGTCGGTCTTCCATAATAAAACAACCTTGCCCGGACTTGAGCCTGGGATGGTAACTTTCCAGATGCAAACCCATGGTCAGTCATGACCGAAAGGGGTCTCAGAATGTACAAATATACATAAACATGTATGTTTGCATCATGTATATGTATCCCTGTTTGCATTATGTTTAAAGCTGTAGGCCACAAATTCGTATCTAGGGAGCTGAAATTTTGCATTGGGGCACATTTTGTCAAGGTTATATAACATGACACTTTTTCTGATGCTTTCTAAATATGATGAAAATGATGAAAAATATCAATATATGTACTTGAAACATTATTACATTAAATTACGATGCGTATAATATTCTGGATGTTTATAAAAACATTAAACAGCATTTACTATAATATTTTTGCTTCAGAAAAACTTTTCTTACATGGCTTAGTGCATTAAAGACAGAACTCGCTCAGAATAATGCCAGCGAATCATCCGACACTGGTTTTTTGGATTAATTTAACCTCCTCAGTGACAAACGCCACCGGTCACTCTGTGCTTTTGCTCCAGTATAGAAATCAGCGAAGAAAATATTCGTTGATTTGTATGGAAGCAGGCAGGAGTTAAATCAATATACACATTTTAATAATCAATAAACAGCACTGGATTAAAACAACGATGTGTATTTCATTTATAACGAAAATAGAAAAGTAAAAGCTTTGCTGGCTGTAATGTTTTTTGTGTTGGAGAGAAACTTCTCTGAAGATACTGTGCTTGTCAAAAATAAAGCATGCTCAGAACGATGTGTGTGAACGTTTCAAGTTTCTCTGAAACAAAATATTATAGCTAGCCCTGTTCTATGTTTGTACATACATTATAAGTGTAGCACATTTTGTTATTTTGGCACAAAGCCTGGAATCTTAGGAATAATAATAATAATAATAATAATAATAATAATTATAATAATAATAATGATAAAAATGATAACAATAACAATAATAATAATAATAATAATACAAGTGGCTTCAAATTTTGCCACAAGGGCAGAAATTTTGCAAGAGGGGACGAGTTAGTTACACCGACCCCAGTGTTCAACTGGTACTTATTATTGACTCTGAAAGGATGGAAGGTAAAGTCGACCTTCGTGGAATTTGAACTCTTGCTCAATACTACAGATTTGCTTGTCAGCTACTTGACCATAATCAGCTGAGCATGTCCCTTAGTGGCTGACAATATGTGCATCTCTGATTGTGAGCAGAAGTGGTGGGGGAGCATCACAGCCATGTGGTGAGAGGGATTCTTTGGGGTTTGAATAATTCACCCCTGGAAACATGGGTGTTTCATTTATCATCCTCAAACAACCCTTATTCAGGGACTAGGGCCCCACTTCTAAGGCTATGCACTGTTTGTCTTGATATGATGTCACCATGTCATGCACATATGGTTGTGATGCATGTGCATGGTGTACTCTAAGTAGACGTGTACTCATGATGGGTTTATTGGCTTTGTATATTTGTATCCTAGCATCACTTTGATGGCGTGTGACGCTCTCTCACTCAATAGTATTAGTAGTAGTAGTAAAAGCAGTAGTAGTAGTAGTAAAAGCAGTAGTAGTAGTAGTAAAAGCAGTAGTAGTAGCAGCAGTAGCAGCAGCATTGAAGCTGATATCAATATGAAGAAAATAATGATTATGATGGTGGTACATAACAATTAAATTTCAAATGAAAGGGTGTGTGGGTGCATAATTGATTTCATTAATTGGTGTACACGTTTTTATGAAGGGAACTATCTTTTTATTCGCATATCAAGTTATAAACCAAAAAAAGTATGCTGTGTTACACACATAGGAGTCCCATTCTGGCGATCCAGGTTCACATTTTGGCTGGTTAGGATACCCAGTTTAGGGTTAATTTAAATCTATTTAGATTAGATTCACATGATCCCCACCCCCTTAGCATCCTTTAGGGTGAAACGCATGAACAATACTACATCACAGACAATCCACATCTTCCTTTACTCCGTCAGATATACAAAGAAATCTTAAGAAATTATTATTAAAACGTGGCCTACCTTAAATATTCTGCATCTGCATATAGCCCCCAGATATCAGAGACTATATGTGTGTGTGTGTGTGTGTGTGTGTGTGTGTGTATGTGAGTGAGTGTATATATATAAAAATAACAATATATTTATGTGTGTGTATATATATGTATATATATATATATAAATATAACAATCGGTAAGTGGGTATATACAATATATATATATATGTATAATAACTATGATCTAGTTCTGAGCAGACGACAGGACTGCTCTAACTTTAGCTTTGGAACTGACTAAGATTGTCTGGGAGTCTGACAGATATATTCTATAAATAAAAAGATTAAAAAAGGAAAGAAATAACATAAAATACAAAAATAAAAACGACATCGGGGTGGTGGAAGAATCGGTGAGGGTGGTAGGTGGAATACTGATAACGATGCTGGTGGTGGCGGTGGTGGTGATGGTGGTGGTGATGGTGACAATGGTGGTGGTACTGATGCTGCTGGTAGTAGGAGTGGTAGTAGTAGCAGTAGTTGCGGTCGTGGTGGTGGTGGTGGTGTTTGGCAGTGACAGCTGCACGAACTTTTCCTAAATGCTAACATTTTCTGATCACGTGCACACGGTGTGATTATTGCAAATAGTAATGATATGGAAACACGTCTCGACTGACTGCCATGTAACTGTTCTTTCACCTTTCCCCCCCTCTCTCTCGTTCTCTCTCCTTCCTAACCTCTCTCTCTCTATCTCTCTCTCTCTCTCTCTATCTCTATCTTTCTCTGTAAAATGTGTGTGTGTGTATATATATATATATATATATATATATATAT
>NC_069005.1:24770745-24773146 GCF_001194135.2 Octopus bimaculoides | reverse complement strand
TACTAGCGTTCTACCTCAGATTTGCGTTTGGCCGTACGGCTTTTGAATGTTGTTTTCACTGTCCATTTTTTCCTGTCTTGGTTTGTGTTTGCCACCTTGGAATCCTCTGTGTAGTGGGTTGATCCACTACTCAGGAAGAGACTATTCTAGAGTACGTTCTGTCTTGTCTTCGAAACGTCTAGATAGAATAGAGACAGCTGATGAAGGGATATTCCAAGTGGCTTTCCGTTTTCCTATGTGTTCGTTCCGTTGTCTGTAGTTTATTGTTCTAACGTCCTGTACCCTGATATGCATGTATATACACATGTAGATGTAAGTATGTACATATATGTGTGTATACATGTATATATATTCTTTGTATTATATATATATATATATATCGTTTTTTTGCTCCTCTCTCTCTCGTATAAATGTTTCTTTCTCCCGTTATCTCTCTCTCTCTCTCTCTTGCTAGATATATTTCTCACGTGTGTGGGGAACGGGTTAATTATCTCAAAGGCAGAAAAAGTTATAAAGTATCGTGGCTGTGTTATTAAATGCATGCGACATACGATATATACCACCTCTCAGTCTATATATATTTAAACAACACTTTATATACTAAACATTGCTCGTAAAATATGTTTGCTTCACTTATTATATGATGTTATTCTAAATGCTTAGAATACTTACAATTCACATGTTTTGTTTGAAAGGTTGTACTCTATTTTCGTTTATATTTACATAAGGTCGTTGCTATGAAATTGACGACATATTTTATTTACGATTTTATGGTAAGCAAGGTGTGACAATTTTATAAGGTAATAAAAATGTTATTCGTCTATTCACTCCTATCCTGGATACATGTTTTTGTTTACATTCTGAATCATCTATAACCTTCAGAAAACGAAGAACCAAATTATAATCGAGTAACAAAATATATTAGGCTAGCAGCCATACTGTGACTTATTTTGGTTTAGCATTAAATTTTATGAAGGCTTGCTGGTAGACTCGTTAATACTCCGGACGAAAAGGCTTAGCAACAGTCCGTCTTTCTTTGCGTCCTGAGTTCAAATATCACCCGAGGTCGACTTTGTCTTTCATCCTTTCGGAGTCGATGAAATAATTACCAGTCAAGTGCTGGGAACGGAGGAATTAACTAGTCCCTTTCCCTAAAATTCCAAGCCTTTTGTCTATAATAGAAAGGATTATTAAAATGTATATATAAAATATATGTGAACCTAACCCATGTGTTTTACCCCTGGCTCTCTATTTTTCTTCTCTTTTTCTTTCTTTCTAGCCTCACGTGGACTTTCCTCTTGAATTCGACGAAGGACTAAGTCCGAAACGTTATACTTTTCCTCTATTTTAAAAAATTTTTTGAGCGTCGACGTCATTATATTAACTAAATGACCCATGGACTTTTATTGTCTTTCAGTTATTTGTATTTGCTTTGCTCTCTCTCTCACTCTCTCCACAAACACACACACACACACACACACACACATGTATGCATACACACACATACACAAACATATGTATGATATATGTATGCGAGTCGGGCAAGTCGATTACATTGACCCCTTTACTTAACTGATATTTTATTTTATCGACCCCAAAAGGATGAAAGTTAAAGTTGACCTCGGCAGTGACGGAACTCATAACATAAAATGTCAGAAGATATGCTGATAAATATTTTGTCTCATGCACGCAAATAATTCTGCCACCTGATCGATTTATTCAGTTTTTATATATCACAGTCAAAAATAAAATAATATAAATGTTTCTGGTTCTTGATTTTGTTAAGAGTAAATATCAAAAGCTTTCAACATGGATGGCACTTCGTCATGTAAAAAGTTAGATAGTTGTCATAGAGACTTTAGTCTCTCTCTATCACCTTTCAACAGCATTATAAATGAAGAGACAGTAGAACAATTAACAATATAATAAAAAGGTTTATTTATGATGATACTTGGTTATACAATTCCTGTCACAGTCAGTTACGATGACGAGGGTTCCAGTTGATCCGATCAACGGAACAGCTTGCTCGTGAAATTAACATGCAAATGGCTGAGTACTCCACAGACACGTATACCCTTAACGTAGTTCTCGGAGAGATTCAGCGTGACACAGAGTGTGACAAGGCTGGCCCTTTGAAATACAGGTACAACAGAAACAGGAAGAAAGAGTGAGAGAAAGTTGTGGTGAAAGAGTACAGCAGGGTTCGCCACCATCCCCTGCCAGAGCCTCGTGGAGCTTTAGGTGTTTTCGCTCAATAAACACTCACAACGCCCGGTCTGGGAATCGAAACCGCGAGTCCGCTGCCCTAACCACTAGGCCATTGCGCCTCCACTAAAGCTTTCAACATAAGATCAGCGCGAAGGCAGTGATCTAACGGGATTGTTATCATCCCGGGCAAATT
>NC_069005.1:24765637-24770405 GCF_001194135.2 Octopus bimaculoides | reverse complement strand
TTAGGGTTAGGGTTAGGGTTACGGTTACGGTTAACAGTCTAGTTAGGGTTAGTGTTAGGGTTAGTGTTAGGGTTAGGGGATTAATACGATATACACCGTTACAGCGCTAACTGTTTTCAACTGAATAGACGTCAGTGATTAGTAGAAATTATCGAAATAAGACAATTTTTTACATGAAATGAATTCGAATACAAACATTTTTTTCTGTTCTATAACACAAAATAGATAAGTATACGAAGTTTGAAAGTCTTTCCGTACCAAAAACACTACGTAAAACATTAATGAAAACTGTGGCCCCCGTTTTAAAATAGATCCCCGTTATGTTCTGATTTCAAATTCCGCCGAGGTCGACTTTGCCTTTCATCCTTTCGGTGTCGATAAAATAAGTACCAGTCGAGCACTGGGGTTGAGATGTAATCGACTTACTCAGACAGATTCAGCGTAACACAAAATGTAGCTAGGCCGGTCCTTTGAATTACTCATTTTTGCCAGCGCAGCAATGTGAAAAAAAAGTGTCTTGCTCAAGGACACAACGTGTCGCTGGGAATCGAACTCACGATCGTGACACGAATAACCTAACCACTAAGCCACACACCTTCACTGTGTAATTATATACCAATGTATTTGTGTGTCTGCGTATATGTTTCAGCCCCCAACCTTCCGCCGCTTTATCTCTAACCATAAATCGCTGTCAGCCGTTCCTTTCGTTCCGTAATATATTAACATGCTAAGGCGGTGAGCTGGTAGAAACGTTAGCACGCCGGGTGAAATGCTTAGCAATATTTCGTCTGCCGCTATGTTCTGAGTTCAAATTCCGCCGAGGTCGACTTTGCCTTTCATATCAGCCTTCCCTCTCCACGCCACCAATGTTATCCAAGGGAAAAGCAAAGGGGCCGATACAGCTTGGCACCAGTGACGTCACAACTCGTTTATACAGCTGAGTGAACTGGAGCAACGTGAAATAAAGTGTCTTGCTCAAGAACAGAACACGCAGCCCAGTCCGGGAATCGAACTCACTACCTCATGATTGTGAGCCCGACGCTCTAATCACCGAGTCATGGGCCTTCGCGCACACACACACACACACACACACACACACACACACATAAAATATAACCTTCAAATTTTCTTGATCAGTTAGCTACGTGTGCGATTATAATAGATCAAAAACTGTCTGAAACAAATGAAAAGTTCGCGAGCTTTGCAGTCTACAAGAGTGCATGATTCAGAAATGGTCTGCCCGATTTCTTGCAGTTATCGAGATGAATAACCGATTAAGCACGATACTTGCCCGCGTCCGTAAACTGTTGCGTTAAGGCTTTATCTATTTTTAAGTTGCTTAAAGATAAGTAAAAAAATGTGGCTGCAATGACTGCTTTTATGAGCTGGCTGGCAAGAATTGTAGGAAGCTGCGAGTGCTGATATTTAAGAAACAAACATATTCACGGAACAATTGAAAGAAATAACAGAAGACTATTATAGTTTCACAGGTTTCACAAATTGTTAATGATATAGAAAGACGCCAATTATGGAGGCGAATGCCAACAAGAAATCACATAGGCAGAGAAACGATAAGTTATTCATGCTAAGATTTTTGAGTTGCTGTTTGGAAGTAATACGAGTGGCGATAATGAGATCAGCCACACGCATGTGAATTGTGTCAACAGTCCAAAGTCACTAAAAGACTAAAATAGATGAACATTCTTGAAAAGGCTAAAATAGCAGAGGTAACAAAGAAACTTCTGTGCCATTCCTTTTCTCTTAAAGATCCAGATCAGTGGTTCTCAACCATTTTTTTAACCTATGGATCCCTTTAATCCCTGTTTTTATTTCGGTGGACCCTTATAGCTGTTCGATGTCTAAAAAGCCCTATTATATTTTTATGATTGAATATTATTTGGAATTCTATGAAAAATTGTTAAAATATTTTGCGTATTACATAAATACAATCAATTTATTGCACCTGAAATTTAACAACAAAATCTTATATGGGTGCCCGAGGGCCATATGGCCTCCCCAAGGGACCATATGGCCTCCCCGAGGGACCATATGGCCTCCCAGAGGGACCATATGGCCTCCGGTTGAGAACCGCTGGTCTAGATGAAGCTCAGTCAAATGCCGTTTTATATTTTCGTGACCCAGTATTCAACTATCGAGCGAAGTCGAACTGTTTCTACAGAGCTAAAGAAATACCTTAAAATATATTTTTTAAAAAGGGCTGGTACAGAAGTAAGAAGCTGTTGACATTATAAAGAATAACAGAAACTCCCTCTATTTGAAGACTCTGCTGCCAGAGACAGATCCCACAACCCTTCAGTACCCCCAAACCAATCATCTTAAGGCATAACGATTCCGTTCAAACTTGCTTATGTTTTGGTAAAAAAAAAACAAAGGCGTAGGAGTGGCTGTGTGGTAAGTAGCTTGCTTACCAACCACATGGTTCTGGGTTCAGTCCCACTGCGTGGCACCTTGGGCAAGTGTCTTCTACTATAGCCTCGGGCCGACCAAAGCCTTGTGAGTGGATTTGGTAGACGGAAACTGAAAGAAGCCCGTCGTATATATGTATATATATGTATATGTGTGTGTGTGTATATTTGTGTCTGTATTTGTCCCCCCCCCAACATCGTTTGACGACCGATGCTGGTGTGTTTACGTCCCCGTAACTTAGCGGTTCGGCAAAAGTGACCGATAGAATAAGTACTAGGCTTACAAAGAATAAGTCCTGGGGTCGACTTGCTCGACTAAAGGCGGTGCTCCAGCATGGCCACAGTCAAATGACTAAAACAAGTAAGAGTAAAGAGAGAGTAACTGGACATGATGGTTTGTATGAGACTTCTAGTCGACTCTCTGTCCTATGTCAAACTTGAGATATAAGTCAGAGAAACGAATGTAGAACGTACAAGATCTATCAGCTTTGAAGGCCAGAGGTCATTATAGTAGCGATGGAAAAGACCTAGTGAAGAGACAGTACGTTTTGGGGGGTCGAATATCTGGGGTGTGTCTGTGGATGATTTGGTACCAATCAGTTGAAAGATCCTTCTCTGAATGTGGCCCAGAATGTGGTTTCAATACTCCATTTTGATCCTCACTTGAGCTTTGTAGAATGTCAGTAATTGTTGGGAGCTGAATATCTTCTGGCCCTGAAGAGGAATTAAAGTCCAAGGGATGCTGTCCTAGTTATATTAAAGATGGCCTTTCGCCGAGAGAGACCCCCCCCCCTGAAAAATTTGTTGGCGTTACTGGAAGGAAGAGGGGTAAGAAAAAAAAAAAAAGAAAAGAAAAAGAAAAATGCGGAAAATGGAATTTAAAAAATTGTTATATTATACAAAGGATATTTCGGTGCTCTGACATAACGGAAACCAAAATGAAGAATTCACTTCCTCATCAAAAGGATAAAGTAGGAGTTTACATCAAAATATTCTTCATGTGCCTAAAATACGAAAAAGTGTGACGTTGAACAGAAACAGAAACGAATATGGGAATGGACATCTCAGTTGTTTGAAATAACGAAATACTAAAAACAAACAAAAATTGTGACAGCTATTTTAAAACTCACTCGCAAACATACATACATACATACATACAAAAGTACGTACGTACATATACGTACGTACATACATACATAGGAGCACTCCCTCAGTTACGACGACGAGGGTCCCCGCTGATACGATCAACGGAACAGCTTGCTCGTGAAATTAACGTGCAAGTGGCTGAGCACTCCACAGACATGAGTGCCCTTAACGCAGTTCTCAAGGAGATTCAGTGTGACACAGGATGTGACAAGGTTGGCCCTTTGAAATACAGGTACTACTCATTATTTTTGCCGGCTGAGTGAACTGGAACAACGTGAAATAAAGTGTCTTGCACAGAGACACAACGCGTCGCCGGGAATCGAACTCACGATCTTATGATCGAGAAAAGAATGCCCTAACCACTAATCCATGCGCCTTCAAATACATACATACATACATACATACATACTTACATGCATCCATCCATCCACCCATCCATCCACCCATCCATACATACATACATACATACAAAGAGGATATATATATATATATATGTGTGTGTGTGTGTATGTATGTATATATATACATATATGTATGTATATATGTATATATATCAAAAGGATGTGTTGTATACTATTCCGTAACCATACCAACAATCCAACATACCTCCATCATCAGCTGTCCCACGGATATCATGATGGTTTCGTCACCTGGGAGACGACGTATGAGTGATCAGTTTTTGCTGAACGACCTGCGCAAATGATTTGTTTATAGTGATCAAATGCATGCGCTGTACATTAGCTCACTCCTTCTATCAAATCGACGTTGCCTGAACCGGTGTACGGTCTATCACACATCAGGTGTCGAAGTGATCGGAGAGTGACGTGAAATGAAGTGTTTTGCTCAAGAACACAACGCATCACCCGTTCTAGGAGTTGAAACCACGAACTCGCGATCCCAAGTGCAACAACGTAACCACTAAATCGTGCGTCCTCACACACACACACACGTTGATATATGTATATATATATATATATATAGGCGCAGGAGTGGCTGTGTGGTAAGTAGCTTGCTTATCAACCACATGGTTCCGAGTTCAGTCCCACTGCGTGGCATCTTGGGCAAGTGTCTTCTACTATAGTCACGGGCCAACCAAAGCCTTGTGAATGGATTTGGTAGACGGAAACTGGAAGAAGCCCGTCGTATATATGTATATATATATATATGTGTGTGTGTGTGTGTGTGTGTGTGTGTGT
>NC_069005.1:24763425-24765314 GCF_001194135.2 Octopus bimaculoides | reverse complement strand
ATATATTGTTTTCCTCTGTAACCAAATATCTCCTTTACATCAGCACACTTGTTTCTGACCTCTTGTATCTCTCTCTCAAAATCTCTATTTCTCTTCTCTCGCTCTTGCTCTCTCTCTCTCTCTCTCTCTCTCTCTCTCTCTGACTCACTCTGACTCACTCTGACTGGTTAACCATGTCCCTCCTCTATAGCAAGACACTTATTTCTGCTTCTCTATTTCTCTGTTACACTCTCACCTTTCATCATCTGATACTGAATCACTTCCTCTAATGCCCCCTCTGTTGTGACAAGACACCTGCTTCTGTCTCTTTGTCACACTCTAACCTTTCATCCACTGATACTAGTTCCCCTCCTCAAATGCCCCTGCCCCTCTCATAATTCCTTGTCTTGGCAGTTACTTGGTTACTCTGTCAGTGCTGGTGCCGCGTTAAAAGCATCCAGACCACACTGTAACGTATGACGTTTGGAAGAGCATCCAGCTGTAAAAATCCTGCCAAAACTAACCTCCCCTGTGCTAGTGCCATGTAAAAAGTGAGACCACTCTGCAGGGTGGTTGGTGTCAGGAAGGGCATCCAGCCGTAAAATTCCTGCCAAAACAGACACAGTAGCCTAGGGTAGTTTTTCTACATGGCCGGCTCCTGTTAACCGTCCTACCCATGCATGGATGGAATATGGACGTTAAACGATGACGTCGACGACCACGACGACCACGATGACGATGATGATGATGATGATGATGATGAGGATGATGATGAGGATGATGATGACGGCGGGTTAATGTGTCGTTTGAAACTTGACACCTTTTTTCTAGTAGACTGGGAGGCCAAGGACAGGATTCCACTTCTTGAGCTATAAGTAGTAGCAGTTGTGTAAAGATAGTATATTTGATGAGCAAACGGAAGTGAGGAGAAATCAGCCCAACAGCTTAAATTTAAGTATTTTGGGAGGACAATGAAGGCTTTGAGAGCGCACAAATGTAATTCAGTGGATTTCGGAAAGGGAGAGAATATAGGTCTCAAGTGGTTTTCCATGCAGAATTATTTCCTTCCGTTAGCATCATTGAAACATTCCGAATTGATCTGTACTGAGCACAGTTAGCAATTCAATATGGAGGATGACGTTAACACTGAACAATCCACCTCCCACTTTAAGCACGTGAAATGAAAAATAGTCATATCATCTACATGAGACCTACATATGTATATTATGTAGGAGTGCAGGAGTGTATATGCATATGCACGCATATATACAGGCACACCTCACCCTACGGCGTTAATTGGGTTCCAGGAGACACGACTTAAGTCGAAAAACGACTTAAGTCGAAAAACGACTTAAGTCGAAAACGACTTAAGTCGAAAAACGACTTAAGTCGAAAACGACTTAAGTCGAAAAACGACTTAAGTCGAAAAACGACTTAAGTCGAATTAATTTGTCTCTAGGCTAGGCTAGGCTAGGCCGAATTTGCTTGTCTCTAAGCTAAACCGATACTAACCATTCCCAGTTCTCTACTTTATGAATGCATTTTCAATAATATATGGTTAATAAAAACCTATTTTAAGCTTCCAAACAAATAATTTTTTTTTATCGATAACAGTGTTCTCCATCCCTGGGGCTTCAGATTTGATATGTGCTAAAATCTTGTCCTTATTATGTACAATCGTCGATGCAGTTGTCCGACTCAACCCAAAAGATCGTGCAACTGATACCACTTTTTCACCTTTTTCATGGCGTTTCATCATAGCCAGTTTATCATCCAGCATGTATGTTTGTGTGTCTGTCCCCCTAGCATTGCTTGAAAGCCGATGCTGGTGTGTTTACGTCCCCGTAACTTAGCGGTTCGACAAAAGAGACCAATAGAATAAGTACTAGGCTTACAAAGAATAAACCTCA
>NC_069005.1:24758801-24763415 GCF_001194135.2 Octopus bimaculoides | reverse complement strand
TCTCTCTCTCTCTCTCTCTCTCTCTCTCTCTCTCTCTCTCTCTCTCTCTCTCTCTCTCTGACTCACTCTGACTGGTTAACCATGTGCCTCCTCTATAGCAAGACACTTATTTCTGCATGACGCTTAGCGCTTTCACTATGAATTTTCTTAGGAGCCATGGGGGCAAAAAATAAAGTCACAAACGAATGAGAATGAGAAGGTAGCCGATATACAGACGTAAACAAATCTTAATTTAAAACAATCGCAGGAATCATGAATGACAACGACGCCTAACGGTAGATATTGGAACTACAGTGCAATATGAACTCCGAAAGACCGATAAATAAGACAACACAGCTGATTTCATGATTTTGTTCACTAAGCTACACTACTTTATGGTGTGCATCTTAACATTTACTGTACGTATTTTAATATGATTTTATATGCTTTTATTCTTATTTATTTTACAGTAACATGATTTTATGTGCTTTTAACGGTTTTCTAGTGATTTTACGATTCCAATATTTGTGGTGAACAGACGTAAAGTCGAGTAAAATGACTTTACCTGATTTTTATTTTTCCATTTTTTATTTTTGAAAACTGACGTATAATCGAGAGCGTCTTAAATCAAAACGACTTAAGCCAAGGTATGCCCGTGTATATATAATAATTATATATACATATCAGTAGTGACTCCGATACTCAGGCTGCTCGAGTATACACTTAGTAAAGTGAACGTGTATTTGCAAGCTGATTTAATTTCTACCAACACTGACTTCAAGTATGTAATTGCAGTCAATAACTTGGGCTCCTTTTACTGAGCCTGGTCGCCTTTCATTTATTTTCTTTCAGCGTCTGGCGATCGTCTTAGAGGTGCCCTGTATAAAAAAAATATCATTCGTAGCAGACGTTCTCTCTACATCGTTCACACGCGCTTGACTCGGACTCAAAAGTTACAGCCCGAGTTGTTATCTATACTCGTAAAAATAAAAAAGTAATTCAAATTAAATGTTTTCTTGGAACAATAAATTTCTATAGAGATTAGGATTTAAATTCCAATCTATGAAAAGTTTCCGTTCTACAATATTCTTAAAGGAACGTAAAATTATCCAGCAACTACGGCTAATACGAACGAGCCTGGTAGGAATAAAAGATTAACTGGCATCTTTTGTCAAGAGTACAGGCAACAGTCAGATCACTGCTGTTTGTTGTGCACTCCGCTGTCGTTATTTGATTGATGTTATTCTGTGCGCCTGTGGGTAAAGATCGGTTGTGTTTTGCAGGGTTGCTTTATTTTTACCCTTAACTTAGAAATGGAGAGACATAGTGCTAGATATAAAAAAAGAAATAAACCATTTGAGGCTAGAAATATTGCGGAAAAACGTGAGATTCTTCGAACAGGTATGTGTCTTTTGCGAAATCTGTGAAGAGCTCAAGTGACGCTGATGGCCTGGAGTCGCCTCTGACATATGTGTGTGTGTGTGTGTGTGTGTGTGTGTATCAAGTACAATGTGATATTATATTCACTCTTGACTGAGAGTGTAACTTTTGGGAAGGTCTTTTAGTGATTTTGGATTGTTGACCCAATTCACATGCGTGTGGCTCATCTCATTAACTCCACTCGTATTACTTCCAAACAACAACATTAATTCATCTTTAGAAACCAAAAAAATCTTAGCATGAATAACTTATCGTTTCTCTGTCTATGTGATTTCTTGTTGGCATTCGCCTCCATAATTGGCGTCTTTCTATATCATTAACAATTTGTGAAACCTGTGAAACTATAGTCTTCTGTTATTTCTTTCAATTGTTCCGTGAATATGTTTGTTGTTTAAATATCAGCATTCGCAGCTTCCTACAATTCATGCCAGCCAGCTCATATTTTGTAATAAAAGCAGCCATTGCTTACTGTACATGTTTCTTCACAACCACATTTTTTTTCTTATCTTGGAGTAACTTAAAAATAGATAAAACATTAACACAACAGTTTATGTAACGGATGCGTGTAAACATCGTGTGTAATCAGCTATTCATATTGATAGCTGCGAGGAACAAGTCTAACACTTCTGCAATGACTGTCTGCTTTTCATAGTATCCAAATATTTGTCGTCGCAGAGAAGTTGTACATATAATATGTTTTATCACAAGATTTCTGAGATCGAGAAGATTAAAGTTAATACTGATATTTGATTGATCTGCTGGGAGAGAGGGGATGTCAAACAAGAGGCATAGTGTTAAGAGCTAAGCATGCAACGTGATAAAGGTCAAGGTCTAGAAGTTGATCTGGAAGTTAGACTAAGACATCCCTGAAACGACCATAAAAAATGCAGTTGGAGGGACTGGGCTAAAATAGTATCGTGGAGAGAGGCGGTTGGGAAGTAGATAGGTTCGATATATCAAGCTACCACACACAAAGATATGGGATGTGATAACATGTTAAAATATCGGTTTCAAATGTTGATACACGCTCAGCAAGTTCGTGGGACGGTGTAAGTCGATTACATCGACTCCAGTAGTTATCTGGTACTTTATTTTATCGGTCCCAAAAAGATGAAAGGCAAAATCGACCTCGGTGGAATTTAAACTCAGAACGTAAAGATGGACGAGATGCCGTTTAGCATTTTGTCCGGCGTTCTAACAATTTTGCCAGCTCGCAACCTTAAGATGTGATAATATTGGTTTCAAATTTTGATACACGGCCAGCAATTTTGAGGGGAAGGGAAAAGGGAAGCCGATTACGTCGACCTCAGTTTTCAACTGGTACTTATTTTCTTGACCCTGAAAAGGATGGAAGGCAAATTTAACTTCGGCGGAATTTGAACTCAGAACAACAGACGGACAAAATGTCGTTAAGCATTTTATCCGGGGCAATAACGATTCCTTTCACTCCACTTCGCGCTCTACTTATATTGGTTTTAAATTTTGGCACAAGGCCAGCAATGTTGAGTGTTCAACTGGTACTCATTTTATTTAACCCCCGAAAGGATGAAAGGCAAAGTCGACCTCGGCGGAATTTGAACTCAGAACAACAGACGGACGAAATGCCGTTAAGCATTTTTCTCCAGCGTCATTACGGTAAAAAAGGAATGGCTGGCAGCGGTTTAGGTTGAGAGGTAAAGCAGCGGAGGGTTGGAGCTGAAACACATACGCAGACACACAATTACATTAGTATACAATTGCACAGTGAAGCGCGTGGCTTAGTAGTTAGGTTATTCGTGTCTCGGTCGTGTGTTCGATTCCTAGCGATGCGTTATGCCCTTGAGCAAGACACTGTTTTTTTTCTTTCTCACGTTGCTCCAGTCCACTCAGCTGGCAAAAATGAGTAGTACGGGTATTTCAAAGGACCGTCCTAGTTACATTTTGTGTCACGCTGAATCTCCCTGAGATCTACGTTAAGGGTACGCGTGTCTCTGGAATGTTCCGTCACTTGCACATTAACTTCACGAGCAAGCTGTTCCGTTGATCAGATCAACTGGAACCATTGTCGTTGTGTGGATGTGCAATGGCCCAGTGGTTAGGGCAGCGGACTCGTGGTCAATAGGATCGCAATTTCGATTCCCAGACCAGGCGTTGTGAGTGTTTATTGAGCGAAAACATCTAAAGCGCCACGAGGCTCCGGCAGGGGATGGTGGCGAACCCTGCTGTACTTTTTCACCACAACTTTCTCTCACTCTTACTTCCTGTTTCTGTTGTGCCTGTATTTCAAAGGGTCAGCATTGTCACACTGTGTCACGCTGAATCTCCCCGAGAACTACGTTAAGGGTACACGTGTCTGTGGAGTGCTCAGCCACTTGAACGTTAATTTCACGAGCAGGCTGTTACGTTGATCGGA
Source organism: Octopus bimaculoides (assembly GCF_001194135.2). Lineage (NCBI taxonomy): Eukaryota > Metazoa > Mollusca > Cephalopoda > Octopoda > Octopodidae > Octopus > Octopus bimaculoides. The sequence continues at coordinate 24,759,604 of NC_069005.1, read as the reverse complement.
TCAACTGGAACCCTCGGCATCGTAAGCGACGGAGTGCCAACAATAATTGTCGTTGTATCCGATGGAGTGCTACTTAACAATTACACACACGATGGCTTCAACTCGGTTTTGAGCAATCCGGTCCCTTAGTTATTCTCTTATTTTTGGACAGATGTGGCAATGATGGGCGCCTCTTGCAGCAAGCGTTGAAGGAGTTACCGCTCACATTAACAAATGTTTTCATTCCATCATGGAATTTTTTTTTATTGTGAGCTTCACCTTTTTTTACTTATAATCAACCATGGTAAGCAACACATGATAGAGATGTTAAAGATTAGCACTTTAAAGTGAAGAAAGGCCTCGCATAAGACCAATCCCACTCTCTGAACATTATAAGCATAAGTCGAAAAAGAAAAACTTAGCCTATGTCATCGTATGCAAACGAGGTTGCAAGAGGAATTTCAACCGTGTTTCGCGGTCTGCTACCACAACAGCTCCTTTATAGGATCCAGTTAGCTCAAGACATCATCAGGAGGAACCACGTCCGGTTTCGGCCCCTACTCCTCTACCGTTTTGACGTGGCGCCCCCCCCCCTTTCGGAGGTGTCTTCAGCTCTGGTGTTGGGTGCATGTCTTCTTTCTTCTATTCCCTGGCCTCTTCGATGCAGCATCAACGAGTGTCAGCGTCCGACATCAGTTTTTCAGTCTCCTAGAGAGATGTGTAAACAAATACTAGAAGGTCTCTCACTCACAACTGTTGGACGGTCGTTGACTCTGTTGAGTTCACCTGCCCTTTGACAGGTTTTGTTTTTTCGTCCTACAGTG
>NC_069005.1:24755953-24758791 GCF_001194135.2 Octopus bimaculoides | reverse complement strand
CATCATCAGGAGGAACCACGTCCGGTTTCGGCCCCTACTCCTCTACCGTTTTGACGTGGCGCCCCCCCCCCTTTCGGAGGTGTCTTCAGCTCTGGTGTTGGGTGCATGTCTTCTTTCTTCTATTCCCTGGCCTCTTCGATGCAGCATCAACGAGTGTCAGCGTCCGACATCAGTTTTTCAGTCTCCTAGAGAGATGTGTAAACAAATACTAGAAGGTCTCTCACTCACAACTGTTGGACGGTCGTTGACTCTGTTGAGTTCACCTGCCCTTTGACAGGTTTTGTTTTTTCGTCCTACAGTGTGTCAAAAAAAAAAAAAAACTGCCCTCCTTACCAAGCACTCTTAGTGTTACTGGTATCAGGCAATCTTGTAAAACCTGTGTAGCACGATTGATCCGTCGAAGACTAAACGTACACAGACACACATGCCTGAAATCACGTTGTCGCAAACCGAACCTCTTAACCACACAGCCATGCCTGCGTCTAAACAACAACAACAACCACAACAAATTTAATTGTAAGAAAATATAGAGCATTTATCGTGTCCTTCTTTTGTTAAGTCGCTATAGTGTAACTCGAGAGAGAATATGCTGCAATTTCAAGCAGCTGGGTGACCACAAAAAGAGGATCCCTACATACGTTAACTTACAGATGTCCTAGTTGCACACTGGCCGCAACGGTATCACCAGGCTGAAGGACATACAAAAGTCATCGACATTTATTCTCCTCCTTTGGTTATTTTAGAAAAAAAAAAAACCCAAAAAACAAGAACAACAATTAAAAAAAACAGTATTTTTTGAGTATCAATTGTCATTTTCACGTGACCCCAATAATATAATTGGTTTCCTGTAAACTTTATATTTTGGATTATAATCCACTTTGAGCTGACCTTTCAAGTATTGTTAAGCTTCGCCGTTAGCACAATGTGATACATTAATTAATATGAGGAGTACATGAGAAATGCAGAAGCACACACGGAACATATCAGGAACACAGGAGATGTAATGATATGGAATAAGCAGAGTCGACAGGGCACCATGTTTGTTCCATCCTCTCGCTCCATCTTTTTCTGTCCTGCTCTTTCTCTCTCTCACTGTCCCACTCTCTCTCACTGTCCCACTCTCTCTCACTGTCCCACTCTCTCTCTCTCTCTATCTCTCTCTCTCTCTCTCTCTCTCTCTCTCTCTCTCTCTCTCTCTCTCTCTCTCTCTCTCTCTCTCTCTCTCTCTCTGTTCTCCTTTCTCTCTCTCTCTCTCTCTCTCTCTCTCCTCTGTGTGTGTATCTGTGTTTGTCCCCCCAATATCGCTTGACAACCGATGCTAGTGTGTTTACGTCCCCGTAACCTAGCGGTTCGGCAAAAGAGACCGATAGAATAAGTACTAGGCTTACAACGAATAAGTCCTGGGGTCGATTTGCTCGACTAAAGGCTGTGCTCCAGCATGGTCACAGTCAAATGACTGAAACAGGTAAAAGAGTAGAGGGTGACATGCTAGCAACCCCCTCCCCTTATTATTTTCCAAATTAAACAACAACACAAATAATTACGCAGAGGTAGCCATGGTTGAAACGAGAGCAAACACAAGCAGCATTATATTAAAAGAGATGGTCATTCCTTATCCAAGTGACCTTATTTTATCGCCCATCACTTGTTATGCGCTTATAAATTAGTTTGATAATCGAGCTCTGATTGGCTGCATGCAAATGAGTTCATAACTGGGGTCCGAAACTCTCGTGGGGAAAAAAAATATTTCTCGCCCCGCGCGGCACACACTCTAGCTACGCTAGTGGTTGTTCCTACTCTGTAGTACCTGCGCACAGGTAGGCTGATTGTGAACATTTGAGGGTTAACTGTCCGAACCATTGATAAATTGTTATGCGCTTATAAATTAGCTTGATAATCGAGCTCTGATTGACTGCATGCAAATGAGTTCATAACTGGGGTCCGAAACGCTCGTGGGAAAAATAAATTTCTCGACCCGGACGGCACACACTCTAGCTACGCTAGTGGTTGTTCCTACTCTGTAGTACCTGCGCACAGGTAGGTAGATTGTGAACATTTGAGGGTTAACTGTCCGAACCATTGATAAGTTGTTATTCTTACTCGGTGATGCCCACTTACGGTTAAATGGACTGTTTCAGGAATTATGTTATTATTACTGGGAAATGTTTGTTCTTGTTTTTTTTTTATATTTTGTTTTCTATGTGAAAATTCTTTATGCAAAAGGACAAAGCAAGAGATAATACAACAATAACAGCAACAACAACTAAATTTGATGTGTTGATAGAGAGCCAAGATATTTCAGTCCAAAGGCCGAGGTTGCGTAATTGTTGAATATGGTATTGCTCTTGTTTTGCTGGGTTTTGTTTTTATATATTCCTTCATGATATCTGAAAAAATATCTAATTATCTTGAAAACTAGAAAAGAGAAGATAAACAACAACAACAAAAACACACAAAAACAACAGGTACAACAACAACAACAACAACACATACACAAAAAAAATGAATGTTACGGAACGAAGATATTTTTATTCGAAGGCCGTTATTTTGTTAACGTTGAAGAGGATAATTTAAGGTTGACGGCTAGAAAACAATTACAGGATTCTCACCTAAAGTCTGTCCTTGAGTACTAACACTGACAACAACAACAACAACAGCAACGGTAAAGACACTGAATTAACAATAACAACAACAATATTGATAACAGCTATATTGATATATCAGTCTTACATAAGAACGCATAATCGATTGAATTTAATCAATACATGATTACTAATTATTCTATGGACCATGGAGTAAAGTTTATCATGCTGAGGTTTGATGGGTTGGTGGGGTGGG
>NC_069005.1:24753348-24755088 GCF_001194135.2 Octopus bimaculoides | reverse complement strand
ATATATATATATATATAATTTTATTCATTTACTTGTTTCAGTCATTTGACTGCGGCCATGCTGGAGCACTGCCTTTAGTCAAACATCGATCCCAGGACTTATTCTATCGGTCTGTTTTGCCGAACCGCTAAGTTACGGGTACGTAAACACACCAACATTGGTTTCAAGCGATGGTAGGGAGACAGAATACGAATTTTTCAGATACTCAACGTAGAGCGATATAACCAGAGATGTCTCTGAAGATGAACCGGTGGAGAAAGAATTTAAGACACTGATTCACGGCTCTGCCCTTGATTTAGGTGACGTGAGGTGAGGAAATTGAATTCCTAGTTGTTTGCATAGAGAAGTGCATTAGAGACATATGATCCTCCATTACACGGTCGTGCAGGTAGGTACCAAGAATTATGTGTTGCTCTCCGTTGAGTCTTTCAGCTTCAGCGCTTGTTCTGACTTGCATTTGTCAAGAAGTGTGTTCTTTGTGGCGGTCACAAAACTGTTCGAAGAATATTTTTGCCCCAAACTGCTCAGGAATTAAGAAAAGAGTGCGAATAGCAAAGAAATTTGAAATGATAATCCTGGCTTTGTAGTGTGATCCTCTGCAAGCCGATTGGTCGATAAATAGAACATAGACATGATAATTTGCATGTTTCATTAGTGGTAACAGCCTGATGACTTAGCGAATGGGGTTCAAATTCTAGGTTTCCCTACATTTGCTATGTCTTATTCACTCAATTCTCTACCGGAAGAGTACATTAGGTAACATAGTTATATGTACCTTTAAAAAAAGAGAAGAAAGGGTTACATCTAATTGTAAAAAACTTCATGAGATATACCACAGGGTGTCCACAAAGACTGGGTACATGGAGTAAATAAAGTCATAACATAAACAGTTAAATATAAGAAATAATAATTTCTGAAAGTATGTGTTAATCCCCGTGTGTGAAGGCGCATGGCTCAGTGGTTAGAGCGTCGAGCTTACGATCGCGAAGTTGTGAGTTCGAATTCTGGACCGGGCTGCGTGATGTGTTCTTGAGCAAGACACTTTATTTCACGTTGCTCCAGTTCACTCAGCTGTAGAAATGAGTTGCGACGTCACAGGGGCCAAGCTGTATCGGCCCCTTTGCCTTTCCCTTGGACAACACTGGTGGTGTAGAGAGGGGAGACCGGTATGCATGGGCAAGTGCTGGTCTTCCATAAACAACCTTGCCCGGACTTGTGCCTGGGAAGGTAACTTTCTAGGTGCAATCCCATGGTCAGTCATGAACGAATGGGGTCTCAGCAATCCCCGTGTACCCAGACTTTGTGGACACCCTGTAGATAAGGGAAGACGTAAGAGTAACACAACAACAAAACTACAAACTGATCAATATTTACACTTTCATGCACACGGCAACATTTAGACATGCGTGGTAGCTCATCCGCACAGCTTTCAGGCGACGCTGACTTTGACATTTTCAAAACAACGACCTTCTGATGGCGATATAGGAACATCCTGTGCGATTCTTGATATTGGCCTGTGTAGCCTTTCTCTCTGTGGTATCATGGTATTAGTCGAAGTATTATTTTCTTTCATAGCAACAAGGTCTCTCTCTCTCCATCTGTCTGTCTGTCTCTCGCTCTCTGTCTCTCTGTCTCTCTCTGTCTGTCTCTCTGTCTCTCTCTGTCTCTCTCTGTCTCTCTGTCTCTCTCTCTCTCTCTATCTCTCTCTCTCTCTCTCTCTCTCTCTCTCTCTCTCTCTCT
>NC_069005.1:24751797-24752684 GCF_001194135.2 Octopus bimaculoides | reverse complement strand
CATTATCGTCAACAACAAACACAATCACAACATCAAGTGGTATTAGTTTATCGACCCCAACCACCACCACCACCACCACCCTACTCGCACCTGTATGGAGAGAGCTAAAAGCAAAAATTATATACGAAGGAAATTCTAATCGCTGAGAGATGAGATTAAATGCAGTAAAACATTTTCGTTCAGTTCTCAAGAAACAACAGTTGTTTTGAATTTAATCTCAGAATTATTTCATTCAACAAACAACAACAAACAACAGAAACAACACCAGCAGCAGCAGCAGCAACAACAACAACACCACCACCACCAACAACAACAACAACAACAACAACAACAGTTGTTGATGTCTTGATACAGAGCCAACCTAGGTATTTCTGCCCGAAGAATTCGTTGTTGACTAAGAAGAGTAATGTTGTTGTTGTTGTTGTCTGTTTGTTCTCTTGGTTCCATTACAATCAACATTCGAAGAATTTACGCCACCGAATTTGTTGTTTTGAAAACGAACTCCGAATAGGAACTTTTTCGTAAATATCAAATAATGCGGTAGGCTACGTGCAAACACACACTCAAAACATCAGTAGCACTTTTCAGGCGCGGTCCCAGGAATTTTTCGAAGGAAGGGCACAAGGTCAGAAGGGAATACATTTGTTGTTGTTGTTGGCACTCCGTCGCTTACGACGTCGAGGGTTCCAGTTGATCCGATCAACGGAACAGCCTGCTCGTGAAATTAACGTGCAAATGGCTGAGCACTCCACAGACACATGTACCCTTAACGTAGTTCTCGGAGATATTCAGCGTGACACAGTGTGACAAGGCTGACCCTTTGAATTACAGGCACAACAGAAATAGGAAGTAAGAGTGAGAGAAAGTTGTGGTGAAAGAGTACAGCA
>NC_069005.1:24749822-24751065 GCF_001194135.2 Octopus bimaculoides | reverse complement strand
AAGGATTATCTATCGATACTGGTGACGTACCCAGCCATCCAACCATATCTACTCTCTATATACATATGACACCACCACCACCACCAAAAACAACCACCACCACCACCATCATTATCATCGACAACTATAGGAGTAGCAGCAACAGCAGCAGCAGTACCAACAACAACAACAACAATGTTTCTTGTGTGTGTGTATGTGTATGTCAATGTACGAGGGAGCATGTTTGTGTGTGTCTATGTCTCGTGTATGTACGTCTCTGTGTGTGCGTTTGTGCGCGTATATGTGTGTGTGTGTCTGTGTGTGCGTTTGTGCGCGTATATGTGTGTGTGTGTCTGTGTGTGCGTGTATGCATGTGTGTGTGTGTGCGTGTATGCATGTGTGTGTGCGAGTGCGTGTGTGTGTGTGAGAGAGATAGTGAGTGCTTGTATGCACTTGTATCTGTGTGCGAATATGTATATACACGTGTGCAAAGTACTCCAATCTGGTTCTCACAAGAGCCTCTTTGAGAGCCAGCAAACTACGAGAAGAGGGTCGATGAAGTATCATCAAACACAGTAGAAGTAATGTCGCCTCTCTCTGTGCTGATAAAGTTTTGGCTATACTATGTATAGAGGTCAACGAAATAAGATGATCAAATATCGCAAAGGCGTCCAAACATTGAAAGTAGCTACTTGAAAGCAACTGAAAACTATGTATTATCAAAGACAACGGTGAACAACGCCGTTGTCTCAGTGATAAAACAGCGATTGTGTCCTTTGTGTTGTTGAAAGAACAAGATTTCTGTGTGTTTCTATTGTAGGATGTTTCTCAGGTTTGACATGACATGACATGACATGACATGACAGAGCAATGTTGTATGTAAAGCAACCAGACGAATGCTATACTCTATCACAAAACGTATCTATAAATATTTGACATTTTATGCCGGAGCAGATGTCGTCTGCTTTGCTTGAATCTTTCGTCTTTAAGCTCTGACTTCTATCAGTCATTGGAGTGCAGCCTTGCTGGGGCACGGCCTTGAGGAATTTTTAGTCGGACGGATTGATTCCAGTACTTGAATTTTTGTTAAGCCAGGTACTTGTTATTCTATCGGTCTCTTTTGCCGAACAGCTACGTTACGGAGATGTTAACACACCAACAACGGTTGTCAAGTGGTGGGGCCAAACAAAGACACACACAGACACACACACACACACACACACACACACACACACACACACACACACACACACACACACACACA
>NC_069005.1:24746874-24749117 GCF_001194135.2 Octopus bimaculoides | reverse complement strand
ATACATACACATACATGTATATATTCGACGGGCTTCTTTCAGTTTCATTCTACCAAGTCCACTCACAAGGCTTTGGTCGTCCCGAGGCTATAGTAGAAGACACTTGCCCAAGGTGCCACGCAGTGGGACTGAACCCAGAACCATGTGGTCGGTTAGCAAGCTTCTTACCACACAGCCACAATTGCGCCTGGGGATTCTATGTAATCGATTTAGCCCCTTTCTCGAACTTACTGACCTTGTGCCAAATTTTGAAATCGAAATTTCAGATTCCAATATCAGAACTCTTCCCAAACTCTCTTTCTCTTTATCTCGCTCTTCCTCTCCCCACTACTTCCTCATTCTCACTTCCTCTCTTTCTCTCCCCAACCACGGTTCCGGTCCACAATATTTGATACAGGTACAGTGTGAGTTAGTTTAAAGTTATTAATTCTCACTACATTAAGAACTTCATTAATTAATATTAGTTACTTGATGCAATTAGTAACTGCTTCACTGATTACAAGAACGCTTTACACTTTCACATTATTACCTCAATGTTAATAGTTCACACAATCTGGTGGTCTGACTGTCTGCCGCCTGTCTGATTGTAAAAGCTGTGTCTGTTGTCCAGCTGTCTGTCTGCCTGTTTGGCAGTCAGTCTGTCTGCCTGTTTGTCTCTACCCTGACTGCTGACAAAGCAGGTCGACTAAGTGCTCATCTCTCTCTCACTCTCACTCTCACTCTCTCTCTCTCTCTCTCTCCCCCCCTCCCCCTCTCTCTCTACTTATACAACTCTGTCTTTCCCATTCTCTAATCTCTTGCTGTATCGGTATCTATGTGTCTTTTTATCTTTCATCTTTTCCCATGTTTCACTCATTCAACTGCAGCCATGGCGGGGCGCCTCTTTGAAGATTTTGAATCGAACGAATTGACACCTAGTAATTATGTTTTTGGTAAGCCGAGTACTTATTGTATCGAACATGCTTACTGAACCGCTCAGTTATGGAGACGAAAACAAACCAACACCGATTGCCAAGCGGTGGTAGAGTACAAACACATACCGGAAGACAGATATATACAAATATTAGGTCATCCCATTAATAATGCGGTCTTTTTATACATCATTTATTTTTCAAAATTAAGGTACACAAAGTTCTTTTTTAATCTAAAATATACTCTCCTTCATTTTCTATAATGCTCTTCCATCTATCTGGTAGATTTGCAAGGCCCCTCTTCTAAAATTAAATTGTCCGTGACGAAAAATACTCCTCCAGTACTGTTCTGACCTCGTCTACAGAATTCGTATTTTTTCCGTCCAAATAATTTTGAAGACTGCGGAATAAATGATAATCAGATTGGGTAATGCCCGGCGAATATGGTGAGTGGGGCATCGTTTCCCATTCAAACTGCTCCAGCCTTTGGAATGTCATCCTCGCTGTATGTGGCCGAGCATTATCCTGATAGAAGAACACCTTTCGTCTTCAAACCAAAGATGGTCGTTTTTCTCCTAGTGCTGACTTAAGCCGCTCAAGCTGCTCGCAGTAGATCTCCTTCGTTATCGTTTGGTTTGGGTTTAAAAGTTTAAAGTGAATTAAACCTTTCGTATTCCACCAAACAGATAATAACACCTTACATGGGTGAAGACTTTCTTTAACCTGAGGTGCCAGTGTTTCTCCTTTCCTTATCCACTACCTTCGGCACTTGACATTTTTATAGAGAACCCATTTCTCGCCACCAGTCACTATTCAGTCCAAAAGAGGTTCATTCGTGAGATGTGACAGCAAAGAAGAGCACACATTCACTCTTTGCGCGCGGTTAGTCTAGGAAAGTTTGTGAGGAACCCATTGACTCAATTTTCTGACTTTACCGATGGCACGCAGGTGTCGATGAATGGTTGACTGACCAAATCCAAGCTTCTCTGCTGGTTCCTCAACAGTTACGATGAAATTTTGTTCCACCAGGGTTTGCAGGACGTCCTCATCGAGCTCTACAGATCTTCGAGAACGAGGTCCGTCTTCTAGGCAGTTGTTTCCGGCTCAGAATTTCTGGAACCTTCGTTGACACTGGCTTCCGCTTATTGTCTGATCCTATATACTGCATGAATATTCCTCGCACTTTCCGTTGCGTTGTTGCTTTTATTGAACTCATAAAGCAAAATATGCGGAATTTCCTCCTTTGTCACCTCCATTACAGCTTTGAAAAAATAACTGATAAAATCGAACTGCACTCTTCGAAACTTGTACTAAGATTAAGGAGAAGGTAAA
>NC_069005.1:24744780-24745605 GCF_001194135.2 Octopus bimaculoides | reverse complement strand
CGTAATTTATACGCATATATTGTTTATATAATAAATTACGCTGTGCGTATCTGTGTGTATATTTTCCCCATAACCTCACTCATAACCCTAACCCTAACCCTAACCCCAACCCTAATCCTAACTCTAAAACCCGAACCCTAACCCTAAACTAGAGTTTGATTTGAAGAAGATTTGGCTGCTATTTCTAGGAAATGAACCACTTGGTGGAGGTGCATTAATAATTCCGGTAGCTCCAATAACAAGTGCAGGCAATATTCAAATATTTTGATGGCTTTTTCCCCTTTGTTTACGAACAGTCTAGTTAATCGGAAATGTCAGAACTAACGGGGATTAATACCATATACACCGTCACAGCAGTTACTGTATTCAACTGAATAGACGTCAGTGATTAGTTGAAATTATCGAAATAAGACAATTTTTAACATGAAATAACTTCGAATACAAAATTTATTATCTGTTCTATACCACAAAATATACAAGTATACGAAGTTTGAAAGTGTTTCGGTACCAAAAACACTACATAAAAAATGTTGCCCGTCAAATCACAAAGGTCCCTCGTTTGTTTACGCATTTCATGTTATTTGCACTACTGGTGACATCCTGTACCCATACATGCATGCATGGGTACATACACACACACACACACACATTTATTTATATATATATGTATCTCTTCCCCACTTCTCTCTTCCTTTCGGTTAACGTGCAGGATGTACAGTAAACAACATCTCTCAGCAGCAACAGACTAGACCTACTTATATCTCGGTTCTTACTGCAGCACTGAGATAAGGGCATAACTCTTTACACACACACACACACACACAC
>NC_069005.1:24741928-24744680 GCF_001194135.2 Octopus bimaculoides | reverse complement strand
CCTGGGGTCGATTTGCTCGACTAAAGGCGGTACTCCAGCATGGCCACAGTAAAAATTGACTGAAATAAGTAAAAGAGTAAAGAGTATATGTTTTCCCTTTTCTCCCCTTCACCGTTTTCTATCTGTCGCTCTCTCTCCCTCTCTTTCTCTTTTTCTTTCTCTTGTTGCTCACACGTGACCATCGTCTATCTTTCTCTTCCTTCAGGACTGTCCTAAGGATTGGAAGTATTCAATCTATCTTTTCTATCTTTTCACTTTTCAAAGAAAATATTTCTCCAGCGTTCGCTATTTTACCCTCGTTCTGGTCTAACGATCCTCCATCTATGTTTTCGTTCGGTTTCCTTGTATGTCTCTACTGCCCTGTTTTCGTTCCAAACTTTGACCCTCCGTAAATCCAAACTCATATTGTCGTTCAATGCTCGAAACGAGGAGTAGACAGATAACTGACAACTGATGAAGGCTCGAATGATATGAATGATATGAATGATATGAATGATATGAATGATATGAATGATTAGCGACAATGAATGTCTATAAACGACTATAAATGTCTGTGAATGACTATGGATGTTTATGAATGACTATAAATGTTTATGAATGACTATGAATTATGTACATCTATGATTTTCTATCAATGTCTATGAATGATTGAATCTTTTTGAACGACATTCATCCCATCTTATCTTGACCTCTTTTAAATAGCCTTCTTCTTGACATAATCCCCAAACATCAGATTAATGCACAGAAAAACACTAATTAGTGGATTAACAGATTATTTAGGTAATTTTGTGTAAATGATAGTACAAATATAATTCTTACTTTCTATATTTAGAACAAAGATCGATAATGAAACATTTTAAGGTCGTAACGGGTACTTCTATGTGGTTAATCGACCAGCTTGAAATAGCAATAAAATCTTTCTTAAACCATACTAAACCATCTGATAACAAGAGGATTAACATATTGGATAATGTAGTCCTAGGTACATTATATCTGTATAAAAGAAATGGGATGGTTAGCTCAAGGCTGACGTTGGTCTACACAACAGTAACACTAACATATGTGTGATCCTCCACTTTGTTATACGATCTGCTTGAAACAGTACCTATATGAGGGTGTGCTGAAAATTTCCTGGCTTTGGGGAAAAGAAAATATAGGAAGATGAGTTAATTATGATTTTAATTAACATATTCCCCTCTCAGATTCACACATTTATTGCAGCGATCCTTCAAGTTTTCTAAGCCCTGTAAAAGAACTCGGAAGGTTGGGCCTCCAACCAGGCCTTTCACGACACCCTCAAAGCCAAGAACTTTTTAGCATCCCCTCGGGGTTCTCTCAGATCACATCCCACTGTGTTTTAAAAATAAAGAATTCAGAGTTTATAAATGTTTCTACTTTTATTTTTATTTTGATGCATAAATTCATATTTCTTCATGATATTTATACGTAGGCGCAGGTGTGGCTGTGTGGTAAGAAACTTGCTTTCCAACCACATGGTTCCTGGTTCAGTCCCACTGCGTGGCATATTGGGCAAGTAAAAGAATAGAAGAATCAAAGAATAACGTTAATGATCTTGATAATGTCTTCGATGTCATTCCAAGGATAAGGATGTTTTAAAACGTAACAGTCGAACACATGGTGTGATATACTGGATAATATAGATTTTATGCAATATCTATATAATATACATACAATTGAATGACTATGAATTATGGACATCAATGACTTTCTATCAATGTCTATGAATGATTGAATATTTTTGAACGACATTCATCCCGTACTATCTTGGCCTCAAGTCATATGAAATTCCGTTGCAAATGAAATGGTCATTGAATCAGTATTGAACCAGGATAAGATGGACTGGACAAGCTGGTGATTACATTCTTATTAAACAGTTAATGACAAAAAGCCATGAGCAAGAGATGTAGATGTGACGCAGAATAAACCGGGGCTGGATCGTGCGCAACAATCTACACATTATAAGGAAAAACAGGTTGAAAAGAATCGCACACGAGTGCATACCTATAGTGCGTACTCGCGGGCCAGAAAGTTGGTCGTTGACCTTACGCAGTTACAAAAATTATATCGCCACCCAAAACATCACCTTAAACATAACTGACAAGACAAGTAAGTAACTAAGTAAAGCTAAAGAACACGACGAATCTGAAGTGAAAATGCTATTAGCCGAGCGCGAACTTCCAAGTTACATCTCGGTGCTAAAGCAGGATCCTTACTAATTTTCTGGCCATAATTAGAATTAGCAACGACAACTTGTCTTCGACTGAACTCAGGACTTATAGAGTAAAAGAAATAAAATGTGGTGTGCATTCCGTATTCTGGAGTTGTTTGTAGAATTAGGAAAATAAAATTGGCTTAAACCTGTAAATAGATATCAAGTTGGAATTCAGGTTTAAGCATCCCATATAACCTTTCCTAACTTAAAAAAAAGTATTTTTGGTATTTTCAGAAAACTTTTGCGAATTTGTCTTCTACACACGGGAATTCGTACGATTATGAAAAAGTTTTTCTTTTCTTAAATTTTCACCCCTATCCAAATCCTAAAAGTTCTACTATTTTTCGAATTTCTTTAAAAATTAGAGTTTAAAATACGGACAGTCCGAATTTTTTTGCGTAAATCCCGCAATGGACCACTCTTGGGTACACCATTATTCCGTAAAATGTGTTTATAAGGAGAATGATATTGAAAAAATATCAATACATGTCAGAGTGACAAGGAAATGAGGAGGATATC
>NC_069005.1:24740283-24741606 GCF_001194135.2 Octopus bimaculoides | reverse complement strand
CCCTTAACGTAGTTCTCGGGGAGATTCAGCGTGACACGAAGTGTGACAAGGCTGGCTCTTTGAAATACAGGCACAACAGAAACAGGAAGAAAGAGTGAGAGAAAGTTGTGGTGAAAGAGTACAGCAGGGTTCGCCACAACCCCTCTGCCGGAGCCTCGTGGAGCTTTTAGGTGTTTTCGCTCAGTAAACACTCACAACGCCCGGTCTGGGAATCGAAACCGCGAGTCCGCTGCCCTAACCACTGGGCCATTGCGCCTCCACAAGCACCCCATATAATCCCTGTATAACATTAACAAATTTTTGGGAGAATTTTCAGAAAATTTTTGCAAATTTGTTCTACACATGGGAATTCGTACGATTATGACCTCAATCCAAATATACATTACTTGTTTCTTGGTGAATTTATATCACAGAAGCTTGGAAGTCAAACGTGGTTTGAATATTGAGGTCTAACCTATATCATTACGAATCGTGCTTTATAGCACATCAACTATCATATTACTCACTTTCCGAGCGGAAAACTAGAGGGACATGACCTATTATCCAGCAGAATATTCAATATATATGCACACTTGCTTCGACATTAATAAAGCGGCATAAAGCACAACATAATAGAAGTATTAATAAGATACAATCATATAGACATATGCATATTTTTATAAGCCCGCAAAATATCTAAAAATATGTAAAAACATTTATAAATACATAAGCATTAAAAAAAATATATAAGTAAAATAAGTACAAAATATACACATAAATAAGATATGAAAACGTCGATATTATATAAAACATAGTGAATTATAAGTTCACGCGATATACTATAGAGAAATAAAAATTTAGAGGTCAGAATACAAGCAGTTAGAATATTAAAAAACACTTAGATATTTAAAAATATATAAAAACATTTATAAATACATAGGTATTTAAAAATAGAAGACGTCGATACGAAATAGGATATAGTAAATTATAAGTTCATAGGATATGTTATATGGACTAAAGATTTCAAGTTAGAACACGAAGCGTCTGGAAAGTAGAAAGTCAGACATTTTACAGCCTTAAACGGACATAACTAAAATTATAGACCGATGTTCAATGGATCCAAAAGTTTCGTCGACAGGCCGTTTCGGAGACGTGTCAGTTAATATGACATGAATTTCATATTTTAAAAGAACCAGACACCTGCCCTCATCACGATGCTCCACGACACGAAGGGCACTATGAAGACAATACAAAAAGGGACAACTCACATAATCACGTTCCAACGAATTCGAAAAAAAAAAAAATATATATATATGTATATATTTATATATATGTATATATATA
>NC_069005.1:24736000-24738460 GCF_001194135.2 Octopus bimaculoides | reverse complement strand
TTCTCGGGGATATTCAGCGTAACACAGTGTGACAAGGCTGACCCTTTGAATTACAGGCACAACAGAAACAGGAAGTAAGAGTGAGAGAAAGTTGCGGTGGAAGAGTACAGCAGGGTTCGCCACCATTCCCTGCCGGAGCCTCGTGAAGCTTTAGGTGTTTTTGCTCAATAAACACTCACAACGGCCGGTCTGGGAATCGAAACCGCGATCCTATGACCGCGAGTCCGTTGCCCTAACCACTAGGCCATTGCGCCTCCTCTCACGTGATCACTAGAACTGCTATAAATAACAGCCGAATCCCTTTCATATAACACACTGTTGTCTTTTGAAAACAAGAACGACAATGAGACAATGTAGTTCGAAACACACTAAGTTCGAATAAAAGTTGGGACATATTACATAATGGAGTCTCGGGGGTATTATGAAGGCCTCGATATATTAGATAATGGTGTCTGAGATAAACTGAGTTTTGAATAAAATAGAGGACATATTAGATAACGGAGTCCAAGATACACTATGACTGGATAGAAGACAGAACACATTCGTCCTTGATATGTTATGAAAGCGAGAACATGTTAGATAATGTAGTTCTTGATACAGTGTGCCCGAACAAAAGAGAGGACACGTTAGATAATATAATTATAGATATGTAATATCTGGATAAAAGACAAGATACACCAGATAATGTAGTCCGGATACATGCGTACAGGCATAAACACACACACATACATACACACACAGAGAGACACATACACAAATAAGCACATAAATGCAAAACAAGGTGGAAGAAACAGTACTCGAATACCGAAGGTAGAGTAATAGTCTTTTTTATTAAAACCGAAAAAAAATCTTCCACAACTGTTACTCAGAGTTTCACGTTACCGTTCGTCGGACGCTTGTGATCACAGGTAACGCCTGATTTTAGAATAGCGGCAGCTGATGAAGGAATAATTCCATAAGTGGCTTGTTTGTTTTCCTATGTGTTCGCTCTGTTGTCTGTAAACAAAGTCCTTTTTTTTGGTTTTTATGCTCCTGTTCATTTGTCTAACGTCCTGTACCCAGATATGCATCTATACATACATGTAGATGTAGATATGTACATATATGTATGTATACATGCATATGCTTATACATCATTTGTATTTATTATATATATATGTATATGTGTGTGTGTGTGTGTGTGTGTGTGTGTGTGTGTGTGTGTGTGTGTGTGTGTGTGTGTGTGTGTGTAATAGAAATTATATGTACAAGTAGATGTACGATTGCTACTGTTATGTGCAGAGCTCCATGTAGGTTTTCATAATCCAGTCTGTTTTCAATAGAGTTGTTAATTAACTTCTATACTGAGTAGTGTGGAGGCGCAATGGCCCAGTGGTTAGGGCAACGGACACGCGGTCGGAGGATCGCGGTTTCGATTCTCTGACCGGGCGTTGTGTGTGTTTATTGAGCGAAAACACCTAAAAGCTCCACGAGGCTCCGGCATGGGGTGGTGGCGATCCCTGTCGTACTCTTCCGCCCCAGCTTTCTCTCACTCTTTCTTCCTGTTTCTTGAGTAACGCTGCGTTGGACTGGCGTCCCATCCAGTTGGGGGGGGGGGGAGCACATTCGCACATATACAAATGTGTGTTTATCTGTATGCGTCTTTACTTTTTTCTGATGCATGGCTTAAAATTAATAATAGACAGATAGCATGCTTATCTTTCCAGTTATTCCACAAGTAAATGCCCTGCGCAGTCTTTATAGAAACCATATAATAAATAATTAATTAAGGACATGAATGAATATTAAACTGATGCTATGTAATCTTGCCTTTTTAATGTTTATAATTGATATATGCACATATTTTACCTATTTTGGTTATAATATCATTTTTGAAAATCTTAAATTATATTTTATTTTCTCTGTATTAACATTTTAGGTTTCTTTACGTCTTGCCTCTTTAACTGGTAATTAACATCGTGATTTAAATAAAGTCTTCCTCTACCCAACCTCTTATGGACAGTTACTTATATCCAATTGACTACTCCTAATGTTTTCTTTCCTCCCCGAGGAAAAAGGGATACTTATGATAATATTTATGACCATACCTAGCCATTAGCTGTCAACTCACTCTTGTCCTTTATTCATAATAGATACAGTCTTCTAGTCTTAGATTTAGTAGTTGATAAAGAGATAAATGAATTAGAAATGAATTACAATCCCTTACAACACTATGACCCAAATAGGCTTCATGCGATTCTTGGAAGTGTTATCTATTCTTAGCCATAACAGCGACAATATGAATTTCTTCCATCTTTTTACTCTGTTAAAATATTTAAGAAAAATTATATTAATGTGTCCTACTGGTTAAAATTCTATTTATTTATTTGTGCAGCTGAAGATGGCACTACATTTAAATCGATGTAATGATTGCATTGTTTAATTAAATGGAGCCGCTTGAAACGGTCATACTGCATCACT
>NC_069005.1:24732370-24734820 GCF_001194135.2 Octopus bimaculoides | reverse complement strand
TATATATATATATATACACACGTACATAACACATACATACACGTACACGCGCGCACACATACACACACACACACATATATTGTATGCATATAAGAAGACTTCTAAAGCCAAGCAAATGTCAAGTTCTCTGAGAAAGCATCCGCCAAAGTGAAATCTCACAAATCTCAATTTCTCTCATCTCGTTCAACAAAGGTTTCTCTTTTGCTGAAGAGTGAATATGTACACCATATATTACACACATGCAAGCGCACAGACACAGACACACACAAATACATACATAAATACGTACGTAATACATACATACATACCTGCACATACATACATACATGCATGCACAGACATGTACACACACACACATACACACGCATGTTGAAAATGTGTTGTTTCTATTCAAAGTTTTCTACGTTATAATATATTTTAGTGGAGGCGCAATGGCCCAGTGGTTAGGGCAGCGGACTCGCGGTCATAGGATCGCGGTTTCAATTCCCAGACCGGGCGTTGTGAGTGTTTATTGAGCGAAAATACCTAAAGCTCCACGAGGCTCCGGCAGGGGATGGTGGCGAACCCTGCTGTACTCTTCCACCACAACTTTCTCTCACTCTTACTTCCTGTTTCTGTTGTGCCTGTAATTCAAAGGGTCAGCCTTGTCACACTGTGTCACGCTGAATATCCCCGAGAACGTGTCTGTGGAGTGCTCAGCCACTTGCACGTTAATTTCACGAGCAGGCTGTTCTGTTGATCGGATCAACTGGAACCCACGACGTCGTAAGCGACGGAGTGCCAACAACAACAACAATATATTTTACTTTACAAGGTAAATGTGATCTAAACCCACACATAAAAGCTAAACAGCTTTAACTGAAGTCCAGAAGTCCAGAAGACCGGAAGTCATTGATGAAAAGACCTCGCCCACCCTGTTCGATTGAATAGCCGTCCACTCAACCACAGGTGACATCTACAGAGGATTCGGTACCTATTTCTTGTTTCTTTATTGCCCACAAGGGGCTAAACATAGAGGGGACAAACAAGGACAGACAAAGGAATTAAGTCGATTATATCGAGCCTAGTGCGTAACTGGTACTTAATTTATCGACCCCGAAAGGATGAAAGGTAAAGTCGACCTCGGCGGAATTTGAACTCAGAACGTAACGGCAAACGAAATACCACTAAGCATTTCGCCCGGCGTGCTAACGTTTCTGCTAGTTCGCCGCTTTTCGGTACCTATTTCTGTGAAGCTTTGTGATTCATAATGGTTTCTAACGTAGACACGAATTCAACAATTTTAGCGGATGGTGGTTAGCCGATTACACCATCTCTAGTATTTTGTCTCGTGCTTTATTTTATCCATTCTGAAGACGATCCTGTGGCAGTGGAGACCTCCGGCCTTCTCAGCCCCACTCCTGGACCATATCCCTGCTCACCGCTATCGGGGTGGAGATGGCTATCCACAAGCGAGAGCCCCGTGAGTCAGGAAGGCTGTTTCAGCACTTCTTCCTCACCATCCTCAGGGGCAACACTTTTTCCATTTTGTCTATTGAGACCACACTTATTTTTTGTGTTTCACTACATAAAGGTCACCAACTGCCTACCCTGAGTAACCACTCACGGCACGTGCCTGATTAAAATATATATATCTAAACGCGTTGTGATTGACTGAACAGATGAATGGGTCAGTCATTCAACTGCAGGTTTTTTCTTCCTCTATTTTTACAGATAGCATTCTATCAATTGTCTCGGTTGATTAAGTTTCGTACGACAGATAACTTCTAGGTTTTATTGAAAGTTATCTGTGATTGAGTAGCGTTCTGTACAAGGAGAGATTGCTCATCCTAGATCAACTTCATCCTGTATTGATGTGTTGGTAATAACGTTTTAGTGATAATGTAGTGCATATAATGCTTATAATGTCGTGGTAATAATGTAGTGTTTATTATGAAGTGGTAATAATATAGTTGCGATAATGTAATGTGGATAATGTAGTGGAGATGATGCAGTAATAACGTAGTAGTCATACTATAAGCTTGATAATGCTGTAGTGATAGTGTAGCTTTTATAATGTGGCAGTGATAGTATGATAGTGATAATTTAGTGGTCGTAATGTGATAACGCAGTGGTGATGATAAAGTAGTTTTGATAATACACTGATGATGATGTTGTGGTGACTAATGATAATGTAGTCTTGATAATATAGTGATGATAGTGCAGTGTTTATAATGCAGTAGTAATAGTGATAAAGTACATACTGCAAATAAGTTAACATACAGGGACAGCTGCACCGAATAATGTGTTAAGCTGGTGATTGCTAGAAATAAACAAAGTAATCGCTGCCGTAAGAGTAGCGGTAACAGCAGTAGCAGTGCATGTGCGATGATGAGGAGTGGTAGTAGGGGGTGTAGGTAGGAGGCGGTGAAGGAGACGAAGGCGGAGAAGGTTTAGGATACGAATGGGGG
>NC_069005.1:24728745-24729789 GCF_001194135.2 Octopus bimaculoides | reverse complement strand
CCTACCTGTCCGTCCGTCTGTCCGTCCGTCTGTCCGTCCGTCTGTCCGTCTGTCCGTCTATCTATCTATCTATCTATCTATCTATCTATCTATCTATCTATCTATCTATCTATCTATCTATGCTTATCCACCGCCGCCGCCATCGCTGACCACCATCACCACCAAAAAAACAAAACAAAAACAAAAAAACGATATTAAGTTCAACAAATGAAAGCTCATCAACGTGGACCTTCAACATGCCAGAAATAGCAGCTAAATGTTCCTCAAATCATATCTGTATTTGTTAAAAAAAAACAAAAAAAAAAACGATGGAAGCATGCATTGGATAACATAGGCTGGAGAAATAAAAATAAGATATGCGATGGGCACGGTTGGGACGCTAATGATAATAGGTCTATAATGCTGTTTACATATATCATAAAATTGGTTTGTTTACAAAATTATGTTCGCTGAAGTAGAGACATCACATGACCTTAATTTATGCAAACATCGTGTCACCCATCTGGGGTTGTTTACATCTGTGAGAAGTAGATCACGTTGCACATATTTAGATGAACGTGCGCGCACGCGCGTATGTACAAGTTTGTATATATATATATATACATAGATATGTTAGCGTGTGCGTACACGTGTGTGTATGTAACTGGCCGTTTCTCTCAAAACATGACCTGCTTATATTGGAAATCATTACAGCTCTTTATATTAATGTTCTCTCGTTTACAGACATTCAAAACATGTGTTTTGACTTTTATGCCATGTCAGTTTTGGAATAAATTCTTTATTTACTCTTTTACTCTTTTAATCTTTTACTTGTTTCAGTCATTTGACTGCGGCCATGCTGGAGCACCGCCTTTAGTCGAGCAAATCGACCCTAGGACTTATTCTCTGAAAGCCTAGTACTTATTCTATCGGTCTCATTTTGCCGAACCGCTAAGTTACGGGGACATAAACACACCACCATCGGTTGTCAAGCGATGTTGGGGGGGGGGCAAACACAGACACAAACATATACACACACATACATATATATATATATACATATAT
>NC_069005.1:24727444-24728483 GCF_001194135.2 Octopus bimaculoides | reverse complement strand
AAAGAGGGGACAAACAAGGACAGACAAACGTAAAGTAGCTGCGGGCTGGACACGGACATTAATGAGATGAAGATGATAACAAAAGGTGAATAAAAATGAGAGGCACCGACGTCCGCCGATCGATAACCCCTCGAAAACATTGTTCAATACAAATCCAATAAAAGTCAAAAATTCAATGGCAGTTCAATAAAGTTCAATAAAAGTTCCTTTTAAAGATCTAATCTTCCTCATCCGGGCCTCCAAGCAATTGTCCCGTCGCCATCAGGAGATCTCGCAGTGGCACGCCCGAAAGAAAGTAAATAAAATCCTCTTTTTGACAGGTCTTTTCGACAGTCACTCCTGCGCCTATTTCTGAAATTTTTCTCTTCTCATTTGTAAGCGATTGGTCTACTCCAGGGGTCGGAGAACTTTTATAATCAATTATCCTAAAATATATTTATTTTCGTCCCTTGATTTAAAAGGAAGAATATCATAGATTCTTTGAATTCAAAAGGTTTATTGAATGTATGTTATTGAATCTATTTCTATAAATCTATTTACACGCTCGTTTCATTGGACAGATGCAGTGTTACCAGAAGAAAAATTTCTGTCGTAACTAGGAACATGTAAGTAGCTTGCTTACCAACCACATGGTTCTGGGTTCAGTCCCACTGCGTGACACCTTGGGCAAGTGTCTTCTATTATAGTCTCGGGCCGACCAAAGCCTTGTGAGTGGATTTGGTAGACGGAAACTGAAAGAAGCCCGTCGTATATATGTATATATATATATATGTATATGTATGTGTGTTTGTGTGTCTGTGTTTGTTCCCCCCAACATCGCTTGACAACCGATGCTGGTGTGTTTATGTCCCCTTAACTTAGCAGTTCGGCAAAAAAGACCGATAGAATAAGTACTAGGCTTACAAAGAATAAGTCCTGGGGTCGATTTGCAGGTAAAAGAGGAAGAAATCTCTTGCTATATTGGTAGCGATTACATGCTTTTCTCATCAACACATTGTGGAGATATCATCATATATATATATATATATATATATATATA
>NC_069005.1:24726083-24727116 GCF_001194135.2 Octopus bimaculoides | reverse complement strand
TTCTCCGAACTTTCTGTCTTTCCGACGAAGGGCTCGCCCGAAACATCATACTCTCTCTCCTTCCTTTCCCGAGCGTCCAATAACACTATCCGTATCACGTCCTCACTTTGTTGTTTTTTTGTTATTGTTTTTTGTATATATATATATATTTATGTATGTGTGTGTGTATATCGTTTATCTGTGTTTGTCCCCCAACATCGCTTGACAACCGATGCTGGTGTGTTTACGTCCCCGTAACTTAGCGGTTTGGCAAAATGAGACAGATAGAATAAGTACTAGGCTTACAAAGAACAAGTCCCGGGGTCGATTTGATTCGACTAAAGGCTGTGCTCCAGCATGGCCGCAGTCAAATGACTGAAACAAGTAAAAGAATAAAGGAACTATTCGCGGACAATGTTTTCACTTCCGGCGAGTGAATATTGAGTTTGTATTTGTTGTACACAACAACACAATGTTTGTCCAGGCTGCTTACAACATACGCATGCGCACACTCACACTTATCCATTCTGACAAGCATACAGATATTCACGCACATAAGAGTTATATGAGACAATCTCGTGACTGTCAAGTCAACGAGGAAGCTTTTAAATGCTTGCATGACCTGCTAGAAATAGCAATTAAATCTCCCTTGAATCAAACGTCACCATTTTAAATAAGGTAAGGCGACTGTCGATTATGTGGTTTTATAAAATATGCCTAAAAAAAAACAACAAAAAAAAAAACAAGAAAAAAGATGGGATGGTTACGATTGGAATGACTTAGGTCATATGTCTGTTGAATCAGAGCTGACATGGGCTCAAGAGAGCAGAGCAACAGCAACAGCACCACCACCACAACCACCGCCACTGCCACCACCACAACCACCGCCACCACCACAACCACCGCCACCGCCACCACCACCACCACTAGCAACAACAACAAGACCTCAAGATGTATAAGAGACACACTTGATGGCAAAAATGTTCATAGCTTCTAGTGTTATAATGAGGAGGAGGCGGTGGTGGTGGTGGATGAGGATGATGATGATGATGAT
>NC_069005.1:24722595-24723518 GCF_001194135.2 Octopus bimaculoides | reverse complement strand
TATATAATAATAATAATAATAATAATACAAAGAATATATATACATGTATACACACATATATGTACATACTTACATCTACATGTGTATATATATGCATATCAGGGTACAGGACGTTAGAACAATGAACTACAGACAACGGAACGAACACATAGGGAAACGGAAAGTCACTTGGAATATCCATTCATCAGCTGTCTCTATTCTAACTAGACGTTTCGAAGATAATGCTGTTGTTGTTGTTTGTTCCTTCGTGCCATGCCTGGCTCATAAGGTCCAGTTTCCTGGTTTCATTGGCGTATAGGTTCCCCACCTGGACGGGACGCCGGTCCGTCGCAGGTGATCAGCTAGATGCAAGAGGAAAAGAGTGAGATGAATTTATGGCGAAAGAGTCAGCAGAAGTCCGCCATCACCATCTGCCGGAGTCGCGTGGAGCTTAGGTGTTTCGCTCATAAACACACACATCGCTCGGTCTGAGATTCGAACCCGCAATCCCTCGACCGCGAATCCGCTGCTCTAACCATTTGCTTCCCAACCCCTTGATTCCAGGTTCAGTCCTACTGCGTGACACCTTGGGCAAGTGTCTTCTACTACAACCTCGGGCCGACTCTCCTCTTCTTCCTTGACCCTCTCGTCGCTGACACGTGACGAAAGGGGTTCCTTCTTTCTGCCCACTGGTCTTCCTAGAGAACAAACATGAATTTTTCTGTCTCTTCTACCAAGCATTCATAATAATTTTTCTATCGTCTTGGCCCAACAGCCCTCACCGTTTGTTTTTACTGTCGTGCTTTTACTTGCTTTTACTGTCTTGTTCTCACTGTCCTGTTCTTGTTAACACTTTCACCCACCGAAAAAAATTCCAAATTTTATTTAATTTGCTTTGCGGGAAGGACTGTTCCAACGAAGTCGCGTATTGTCCTTGCCTTCGA
>NC_069005.1:24719881-24722090 GCF_001194135.2 Octopus bimaculoides | reverse complement strand
CCACGTACTCCGAAGGTATTTAATGGTGACATAATCCAAAGATAGAAAACCATGAATCAGGTACTTCGAATCAGTCGACAGCCCCATGCTGGAGCACCACTTTGGAGAGTATTTTTAATGGAACGAATTGACCCGAGTACTTTCTTTTTTAAACCTGGTTTATTTTATCGCTAAGTTACGGGGACGTAAGCAAACCGACACTTGTTGACAAGCGGTGGTGGTGGTGGGGGAAAACACAATACATACGACAGGCTTCTTTCAGTTTCCGTCTACCAAATTCACTAACAAGACTTCAGTTGGCCCAAGGCTATAGTAGGAGACACTTGCTCAAGGTACTATGCAGTGAGACTGAACCCGGAACCATTTGGTTGGGAAGCAAGCCTCTTAACAGACAGCCACGCCAGCGCGTATGTGGATAAAAATATTAAAGTATATATGTGTGTGTGTGTGTGGGTGCACATACCTACATACATACATGCACACACACACACACACACACACACACACACGCATATGTAGTTGTGTGAGGCGAGAAGAATTTGTGACAGTAATTTTACTCGGCCATGGTTGAATAACAACATCAGCAATATATCCCGATAACAACTACGGGTTGTTGTTTTATAAATCTAGATCAGGAAGACTTATCGGCTGAAGGACGTTTAAACCGAGACGTCTTGTCATTTTGCTATTAAACAAAATTTCTGGGACTAGCTTATCCAGCGTGTCGCGCCACCCACACTCGAGCCATTTATGGGGATTTGGTTGTTATTTCTAACCGGTCGAGTGACCACATAGTTGTTCCTCGTAATCATTTTGTAAGAAGGCGGTGAACTGGCAGAGTCGTTAGAACGCCGGGCGAAATGATTAGCGGTGGTATTTCGTCTGCCGCTAGGTTCTGAGTTCAAATTCCGCCGAGGTTGATTTTGCCTTTCATTTTACTTGGCTCCAGTCCACTCAGCTGGCAAAAATGAGAAACGCTGCGATGGACTGGCGTCCCGTCCAGCTGGGGAACACATACGCCATTGAAACCGGGAAACCGGGCCCATGAGCCTGGCTAGGCTTTAAAAGGGTGCATTTATTATTATAAAACACATACATAGATCGATCTATTCATCGTTACTTTCATCAGTTAAGTTCAAAGACCAATACTACCCCCTCATTCTGCATCGTTTACGTCGTCCTAAACTGACCCCCTTGGTGTTTTTAGCTTTTAAACATCTCTAGAGGGAGACTTTAGGGATGTATTTGTTTCATTCATTTGACTGCAGCCATGCTGGAGCATCGCCTTTAGTCGAACAAATCGCTCCCAGGATTCTTTGTAAGCCTAGGACTTACAAAGATGTTGCCCATGCTGCAGGTGGTGGCAACATTGAACACTTGTAAGACAGGAAATAAATGTTGATTGTAAGTAAATACTTGTGACTTAGCTGGAGTTTTCAATTGCTTTTTCTTATTAAAATACTGCGTAATGAAATCGGCTCCTTCTTTTTGGATAACTCTGTGTATATATTCTGCCATAGATCAATACATATCAGTCGTTAAAATAAGATCTCGAGTTGCGTAAGATCCCGAATTGCGTAAGATCCCGAGTTTTGTATTTGTTGACAAGGTTTGGTCTCAAGAGAGGTCGAATCCACCTGAAGGCAGTTATAGCTTTCCCAATCCTTGACTTTATGTCCTGATCTGTTCCGTTCTCCTTATTTACAACGCTTTCTTCAGTGTGTGAAATGAGTGACATTCTTCAATGTTCTTTCCTGTGACTGTGAAGTTCACATCGGGTGAGATGGCCAGATAGGCCCAGGCAATCCGGCAACCTATCGAAACATAGATCAAGAAAAGAAATTAGAGTAGGTTGGTTGACACACTTCGGAAACCCGTTTCCAACATTACAAGGTGAACCCTCCGATGGAAGTGCCGCAGACCGAAAAAAAATATGGAGAAGATCTAGAGAAGCCGAAGCACTGGGGACAAAGCAATCCTTTGCCAAAGATCATCGAGATAAATCAATGAATTGAGAAAGAGATTTTGTGTACCAATTGCATGGATAATCTCAGTTGAATGAAATTTTTCGACTTAGAAGATTATATATAAATTTCGAACATAGACAGGTCACATTTTTGTCGTGTACGTGTATTTGCGCACGCATGAGTGAGTGTGCGTGCGTGTATGTGGATGTGTGTGTGTGTGTGTGTGTGTGTGTGTGTGTGTG
>NC_069005.1:24718787-24719781 GCF_001194135.2 Octopus bimaculoides | reverse complement strand
AACAGACGAAGACAGGTGGTGTAAACAACAAATTGATGTATTAGTATAACACTCGGGAATACAGAAAGTTTTTAACGTTTCGAGCCTACGCTCTTCATCAGAAAGGAACACAGAAACCTGTGCGTGCATTGCTTCATCGATGTTATTCTCTTTCTCTTTCAGATTACCTTTGTGCTGTTAATCCCAGAGAATGTAATGCTTCTGTAATATGTGGAAGATTGGTCATGCAGCTAATTTCTTTAATCTGTTGGTTTCAAAGACCCAATAGGTCCCAGGTGTATGACACGATATTAGCGGCCTATCAAGAAAATTCTATAATTCTTTGTGTCGCAGTTTTTCTTTTCTACTCTAGGCACAAGGCCCGAAATTTCGTTGGGACTAGACGATTACATCGACCCCAGTGCGTAACTGGTACTTAATTTATCGACCCCGAAAGGATGAAATGCAAAATCGCCCTCGGTGGAATTTGAACTCAGAACGTAACGGCAGACGAAATACCGCTAAGCATTTCGTCCGGCGCGCTAACGATTCTGTCAGCTAGCCGCCTTTTCAAAATGAAGAGAAAATCTGCGAAGGTGGCGAGCTGGCAGAAACGTTAGCTCGCCGGACAAAATGCTTAGCAGTATTTCGTCTGCCGTTACGTTCTGAGTTCAAATTCTACCGAGGCTGACTTTACCTTTCATCATTTCGAAGTCGATAAATTAAGTACCAGTAACGCACTGGGTTCGATGTAATCGACTTTATCCCTTTGTCTGTCCTTGTTTATCCCCTCTATGTTTAGCCCCTTGTGGGCAATAAAGAAATAAGAAACGTTAAGCACGTCGGGCGAAATGCTTAGCGGTATTTCGTCTGCCGTTACGTTCTGAGTTCAAATTCCGCCGAGGTCGACTTTGCCTTTCATCCTTTCGGGGTCGATAAATTTGATCGAACGTAGTACGCAGCTGGTACTTAAATTTAAGAGCTGCATTTACACCTCAAATTACACCACAGACAC
>NC_069005.1:24716524-24718354 GCF_001194135.2 Octopus bimaculoides | reverse complement strand
ATATATATATATATAAAGGGACAAAGGGAAGAACATGATCATGAGGGAATTTTATCTGTTGTCGTCTGTGATACACCTCTATAACTCTTATCATCGAGATTCAGGTATAGTACGTATCTCTAGTGCACTGATACTTAACAGGGGTCCACATGGCCTCTAAATTTATGTGCAATAAATTGGTTTTACTTCTGCAATACACAGAATATTTTAACAGTGATTTTGTACAATTCCTAATAATATTTAATTATAAATATGTTTTTTTTTTCAAACACTGAATGGCTATGGGGGGTCCATGTGACTAAAATAGGAATCAAAGGGATCCATAAGAAAAAAAATAGTCTCGAAGATCCATTTATCACATCTACTTAATGAATCCACGATTAACATAAACGGCTGCTTCAATACTAGGCCGGAAGTGTTGCTATGTCTGAATCAGAAGATCGCTATCAAATCTGGACATAGTGCCGCATACGGTGGGCTTGAGAGAATGTATGATATTACGGGGATGTTTATTGACCTCTCTCTCGACAGCACCCCATATGTAGTAGTCCAGTGGATTGAGATCTGGTGAGCTAGGAGGCCATGTGTCTGGAAGAACATGATCATGAAGATTGGTACGCATTTACGCCCGGGTTGTCTTAGCCTTATGTGATGGCATATTATCTTCGAAGACATATGGTCTTTTGTTGCGTACTCTGTCTATCCAGGGCCTCACAGTTTTCTCCAACACCTTTGGGTAGACAGCGGCATTGACTCTTAAGCCCTGTGAAAAAAGGGAGGAAGCATGGTACCTCGCTCGTTTTTGACAACTTCCAGACTCGTCACAGTTGCTGGGAACCTGATGTGCATGACCGCTGGAACCGCGCGTACAAAAGCGAAAGACATTAGGTTGGAGTTACATGAATTTAATAATAGTTTGACTCAGCTCTTCATTACTTAACTTTTAACGACACATCTCACTCATTAGATGTTTGAAGAGAGAGTGGAGAGAATTAAGAAGAGCTTTAAAAGAAATTTTGAATGCTTTAAAATGGCTTCAACGAATTTCAAATTTCATTGGTTGTTTAGATCGCATGTTTGTTTATACTATCCAAACAACGTCAGCTATTTTATTGATAGGTTCACGTTTCTCAGACAGGATGCTGAATTCACTTTGTTGGCATTCTGCATGTTAGTATATTTAGCGACATCAGTTCGTAACAGTCAACTCTTAGGCATGATGTTGGCACCTATCAGTCAATTAGACACCGTCTTGTAGAATGTTAATAATTTCACTGCAACAGCTATCACGTGTGAAGCGGATGGCCGACTTGATAGCGTTAGGTTATCGGCATGAGTAGGTCTTAACTTTCACGGACATCAGGAATTTTTATGCCTTGTCACTGTGTAAGGGTCAACTAGGCCTAGAGTGGTATATTCGGGTTACCATCGTCCAGAAGGTTGACGTTCATTTAAAAAAGACGCACCTCTTATGACAATAATAAACTAGTATCCTATTGACGGATACTCCAGGCTGATGGCGTATCAGTAGCTTTCCACGGAGCTTTTACGAGATCAAGGTATTTAAGGAGGCAATCCATTAAAGATACTGCATGAGATGTTGGGGAAGTGGTTTCCACGGCACCGGAGCCATATGAAGCGAGAAAACATGGATAGCTAACCTTGACGTTATGGGAATTAAATAGTTAAGGATATCAATATTTTATTGGGAAATGCTTATAAATTAGCATCAGAGAGCTCGTAACTGTATTACTAGCAGCGTCTAAATTGAATGTAGGATTTAACCATATTACTGTATATGTGTGTGTGTATATATATATATATATATAT
>NC_069005.1:24713606-24715117 GCF_001194135.2 Octopus bimaculoides | reverse complement strand
ACATACTGGGAAATAATAACATGAATTACACTGAACAGAGTTCCGTATCCCCGTATCTATCACTAATAGTCGAAATCTCGTCAGTTGCTTATTTCTATCTCGACTATTGCGTATATTTCTTGACTCTGTTCATTGCTTGAGTTACTTCCCCTGAAACAATTTCTTCCAGTTGTCTCCCTTGAGAATTAAATTTTTTTTTTTCATCCACTCAATTAAGTTACTAAACTTCATGACAGATGTATTCCGACAATACTAAATACTACAACATTATTTCACAATCAATCAGAAAGGTATTATGTGTTACATTGCGTGTTTTAATGACTTCAGGACAGTAAGTGCAGCAAACATTCAAGCAAATATATATTTTCAAGATGAAAGAACAAAGAAAATAACGTGTAAATACATTTTATTTTGCTTCACAGAAAATGTTGCTGTGCGAAGAAAATGGCGTTGCATAGGGCGGTGAGCTGGCAGAAACGTTAGCACATCGGGCTAAATGCTTAACGGCATTTCGTCTGCTGCTACGTTCTGAGTTCAAATTCCGCCGAGGTCGACTTAGCCTTTCATCCTTTCGAGGTCGATTAAATAAGTACCAGTTACGTACTGGGGTCGATGTAATCGACTTAATCCCTTTGTCTGTCCTTGTTTGTCCCCTCTGTTTGTAGCCTCTTGTGCGCAATAAAAAAAAAGAAAATGTTGAGTATTTTTATTAATACATATCAATACTCAACGTTTTTCTATGGAGCAAAGTAAGACGTACTCAGCTGGTACTTCCGTCCGTCGCTATTTAGAATTTCCATCTGGCTGCAAGCATTTAGACTGATGTCTGAACAAGAACATGTATATTTCTTGAGTCTGTTCATTGTTTATTGCTTGAGTTACTTCCCCTGAAACAATTTCTTCCAGTTGTCTCCCTTGAGAATTACATTTTTTTTTTGTCTGAACAAGAACATGTATGTATGTATGTATGTATGTATGTATGTATGTATGTATGTATGTATATTTCTTGAGTTTGTTCATTGTTTATTGCTTAAGTTACTTCCCCTTAAAAAGTTTTTACAGTTGTCTCCCATAAGAATTAAAGTTTTTTTTTCTCATCTACTCAATTATGTATGCACGTTTGTACGCACATAAGCATGTACGTATGTGTGTGTGTGTGTGTGTATCTTCTATTTTTTAAAATTATTGTAAATCTTCCATTGAAGAGGGAGCCAGTTTCCAATAAAGATACAAAGCTCCATCTTTGGGATGTAGTTAACACAGACAAATTCACATTTGGAACTTGAGAAAAGTCTTTTATATTTTTACTCTTTCACTCACGGATTGCACTTGTAATCTACGAATCAGCCGGTCGATTTCTCTTTCTGAAAATGCCAGTTTATCCAGATTCTCCTTTAAGCATTTACTAGCAAATCGTAGTGCTCCAATTGTTATTGGTATGAATATTTGGGTTTGGTTGAATCCAATACCTTTCATAACCTTATCATTTGCATTTATAACAGGTAACATAT
>NC_069005.1:24712426-24713239 GCF_001194135.2 Octopus bimaculoides | reverse complement strand
AACACAGTCACACAAACATATACATACATAAGTGTATGTGTATATGTATATATATATATATATATATATATATATATATATATATAACCCGGAACCATGTGGCTGGTAAGTTAGCTACTTAGCACATAGCCACTCCTGCGCCTACACATACACACGCACACACACATAAATATGTATATGTATGTATGTATGTATGTATGTATGCGTGTGTGCGTTTATACACTCGCTTCTATGTGTCCGCTTGTGCATAAGTAAAGACATTTTCTCGTCAAAATCTCTCCACATATTGTCACATGTTACACAGTGATAACATTCTTTGTTAACAATTTATTTTAAAAAGTATCTACTCGGAGTTTTTGCTGGTAACAGATGTATGCTTCTGAGCAACGCAAATTATCATGCGCTTTCTTGATAAACCAAGTCTACGAAGCAGTTTCGATTCCTAGTTCAAACCGATACAGTACCTTGTTAATGATCTTTTTACCTGTATGACAAATGAAATGTTACGGTCGCATTTACTACTTTGCATCCTCTTGAATTGTGAATCCGCATCGGAATACTGTAGGTGATGTAGCCATCTCTTTTCTTCTTTCATCTCTCTTGTTGTCAAGCGGTCCTGGTGGGTGTACAAACACAAGCACAAACACAAAAAGCACACACACACATATAGAGAAGTATGTTATCTCTGAAGTACAAATGTACTAAAGTAGATTGTTTTTTTCAGTTCCAGGTGCACCACGAATACAGCACCTGTACACACACACACACACACACACACACACACACACACACACACACACACACACACACACA
>NC_069005.1:24709836-24710852 GCF_001194135.2 Octopus bimaculoides | reverse complement strand
GGAGCGCTTTGCGCAAATGTCTTCCACTATAACTCTGAACCGATTAATACTTGAGAGTGAATTTGGTAGCCGGAAACTGAAACCAACATGTCTATCTATCTATCTATCTATCTATCTATCTATCTATCTATCTATCTATCTATCTATCTATCTATCTATCTATCTGCGTGGATGCATGGATTGATGGATGGATGATGGATTGATTGATGGATGGGTGGATGGATAGATAGACAGATTGATAGATGGATGGATTGATGGATTGATGGATTGATGGATTGATGGTTGGATAGATGGATGGATGGATGGATGGATGCATGGATCGATTGATTGATGGATGATGGATGGATTGATGGGTGGATAGAGGGATGCATGGATTTTGATTGATTGATGGATGGATTGATGGGTGGATGGATAGATAGACAGATTGATAGATGGATGGATGGATTGATGGATTGATGGATTGATGGTTGGATAGATGGATGGATGGATGCATGGATCGATTGATTGATGGATGGATGGATGGATGGATGGATAAATGGATGGATTGATGGACAGATCGATTGATGGACGGATGGATGGATGGATGGATGCTTGAACCAATGAAAAAAACTTCTACATGGCAGCTAGATCTGATAGAAACAGTAACTAAATCCCTACAGAATGATATTCAGATCTCCAACTCACTCTGATAAGGTAACGGTGCAAAGTCTTTTGATTATGACTTAGTAAATAGCTGTGAATTCAACATTTGTCCTCAATCTCTTATCTGTTCATCTTTTTCTCATATGTGATTTTACATTTTAAGTGAGAAATTGTAAAGGACGTATGCATTTGTACATATGTATATGCTTCTTTGTGTGCATGTGTATATTTGTGTATAAGTGTGTGTGTGTGTGTGTGTGTGCGTGTGCGAGCGAGTGTTTATGTGTATGTATGCTTATACACACGCATACACTCATATATACATATATACGTATATATATATACATACATATATATATATATATATATATATA
>NC_069005.1:24704999-24707367 GCF_001194135.2 Octopus bimaculoides | reverse complement strand
TCTCCCCCATCTGTCTCGACTCCATCTCTCTGTCTCGCTTTGTCTCTCTTTGTCTCTGTCTCTCTCCCATTTGTCTCCTACTTTTACTCTTTCTCTCTCTGTAACTCTTTCTCACTTTCTCTCTCTCTTCCTCTCCTCCCTCTCTCCCTCTCCCTCTCTCTCCCTCGCCACACCCCTCTCCCTCCATCTCGCCCCCACCACTCCCCCCATCTGTCTCCTCTCCATCTTTCTGTCTCTACTTTGACTTATTTGCAAATAGTTGTCTTCCTTCAAAATCACACGTTTCTTACTGTATAATGGATACATACATGCAAAAGCCATTGAGGGAAACCTCTCTCTGCTAAATAAAGCTACTAGAAATAGTAACCAAATTACCTCCAGATCTCACCTTACTAAAAAGCAGATGAATACGTTGGACAATATAAGTCACGGGTTAATTTTAAGCTAAACAACAACAACAACAACAACAAAAAATCGGAATTTAAATAAAAATGGCTGACCCCAAAACACGTCATCTCTAAATCGATGAAAACTAAATGCAGTCTGTCGCCCCTAGATATCTAGTAGAGGCGAAGGTGGGGAGCTGGTAGAATCGTCGGCTTCCCGGGCAAAATGCTTAGTGGCATTTCGTCCGTTTTTTTACGCTCTGAATTCAAATCCCGTCTTTTATCCTTTTGGGGTCGATAAACTAGCTGAGCTCTGGGGTCGATGTAATCGACTTACCGCCTCCCCATAAAATTGCTGACCTTGTGCCAAATTTTGAAACCAATATTACGGGAGGCGATTACTTTAAAAGAATCTATGGGGAATGGTAACACCAGGGCCGGATTAGGACCCAGAGAAGCCCTAAGCACTTTAAAGATTTTGGTTCCCCTATGTATATATATGTAATTCAAAATGTAAACGATAATAAACCATAAAATAAAGTTTTATTTTACAAAAGAAGGTTAAAGAAAGTCTTCACCCACGTAAGGTGTTGTTATTTGTTTGGTGGAATACGAAATGCTTAGTCTACTTTGAACTTTGAAACCCAAACCAAACGATAACAAAGGAGATCTACTGCGGAGCAGCTTGAGCGGCTTAAGTCAGTACTAGGAGAAAAACGACCATCTTTGGTTTGAAGACGAAAGGTGTTCTTCCATCAGGATAATGCTCGGCCACATACAGCGAGGATGACATTCCAAAGGCTGGAGCAGTTTGAATGGGAAACGATTCCCCCACCCACCATATTCGCCGGACATTGCCCCCATCTGATGATCATCTATTCCGCAGTTTTCAAAATCATTTGGACGGAAAGAATATGAATTCTGTTGACAAGGTCACAGAACGATACTAGAGGAGTATTTTTCGTCACAGACAAGTGTATTTTGGAAGAGGGGCCTTGCAAGTCTACCAGATAGATGGAAGAGCATTGTAGGAAATGAAGGAGAGTATATTTTAGATTAAAAAAGAACTTTGTTTATCTTAATTTTGATAAATAAAAAAAAGTATAAAAAAACCGCATTGTTTATGGGATGACCCAATATATAAATATAGATATATACAAATGCATGTGTATATGTATGTACACAAGTATACGATGTATATCTTCCTGGGATATAAACATCTGCAAGAAAAGCGAGAAAACGAAGCAAAAACAAAAACAAAACAAAAACAAGTCTAGCACAGTCTTTTCCCTGTTACCATTAGAAATACAGTGAACCAGTGGCCGCTGGAAATCTGCAGTCGATGAGACCGTTGTTCCAAATGAACAAATAAATAAATAACTAAATAAGTAATCCTTAGTTGACTTTAGTTCTGTTTCCACTCCATAAATTATTAACTCGTCTTTCCCTAATCAAAAAGTTGCAACCATCCTAAATTTATACGGAATAGTAATTGGCTTGTATTTAGTTATCATCAACCTCCATCTATGAGCAACAAGTTGTATGTTATTAGCAGCAGTTGATTTGATTGTAATAAAAAAAAACCCAAACAAACAGAAAAATGCCCCCCGCCCCCGCCGAAAATACAGGTACCGTGAAGTAGTGCAAATCATTATTATAAGCAGAGGTATAGGGCGGCGAGCTGGCAGACTCGCTAGCGCGCTGGATGAAATGCTTAGCGTCGCTACGTTCTGAGTTCAAGTTCCGCCGAGGTCGACTTTGCCTTTCATCCTTTCGGGGTCGATAAGTTAAGTATCAGTTGAGTACTGGGGTCGATGTAATCGACTATTCCCATCCTCCAAATTTCAGGCCTTGTGCCTATAATAGAAAAGAACGGTATTTCGTCCGTCTTCACGTTCTGGATTCAAATTCTGCTTTGCCTTTCATCCTTTCGGGGTCGATGAAATAATACCAGCAGAATACTGGGGTCGATTTAATCGACT
>NC_069005.1:24702427-24704533 GCF_001194135.2 Octopus bimaculoides | reverse complement strand
GTCATTTTAAAACTAAACAAGAGCACTCGGAGAGCACAAACCTCCGCCAAGGCAACGCCAACGTTCTCTCAACGATTAGTCGGAGATGATTTTTAAAATGAGAATACCTGAAATAAACGAGAATACTAAAAAGGAACCCGACCGCTCTCAAAGATTAAGTAAAAAAAGCCGGAAAAATAATCCAGAATCCTTGTCCGGTACCGGATCGATACCCAAATCTAACCAGTTCGTGCCAGTCACAAGGCCAAACATCCTTGAAAGTTTCATCCGAATCCGTCCTGCGGTTCTTGAGATATCTTGTCCACGGACCAAACAAACAAATAAACAAACACGACTGAAAACAATACCTCCGCCCTAGCGAAGGTAATAAAAACATCGTCGCTATCTCGAAGCTCCAAGATAATACATGACTTATCGCAAACGTCATGTTTATTCATACAATGGGCATGAATAAACATGACATTTGACAGAGTAATTTGAATGCTAAACAATTAAGATACAGCTCTCCATGGGATATCATCGATTTATTTGAATGAATATCAAAATCCTTTCTACTGGAAGCACAAGGCCTGAAAGTTGGGGGAAGGGATTAAGCCGACTACATCGATCCCAGTGTCTCTCTGGTACTTATTTAATCGACCCCGAAAGGATGAAAGGTAAAGTCGACCTCGGCGAAATTTGAACTCAGAAAGTAGGAATTAATTTCGCAGAGAATGGAATTTTCCTGCTTAGTTTTGTTTTCCTTATCTAAGTAAAAAAGGTAAAGACCCTTTTTGATCACGTATGACCATGAGATTGTACCTAGAAAGGGTTTAATTAATTGCACGCATAACCTGAATATCTGCCTTACCAAATCCAGCAATAATTGAGGATATTACTAATGTTTATGATCACCCCTATAGCAATCGTGAAGGCGCGTGGCTTAGGAATTTGGTTGACAAAAATGAGTGGCACGTGTATTTCAAAGGACCAGCCTTGTCCCATTCTGAGTCACGCTGAATCTCCTCGAGAACTACATTAAAGGTACACGTGTCTGTGGAGTACTCGGCTACTTGCACGTTAGTTTCACGAGCAGGCTGTTCCATTGATCGAATCAACGGGAACACTCGTCGTCGTAAACCGACGGAGTCCCAGTTCTATATAGTGATATATTAGTGATATTTGAAAATTACTTCAAGGAGTCGAGATGGCAGAATCGTTAGCTCGTCGGGCAAAATGCTTAACTGTATTTCGTCTTCCCTTACGTTCTGAGTTCAAATTCTGCTGAGGTTGACTCAGCCTTTCATTTTTTTCGAGGTCAATAGAATAAAGTAGAATACTGGGATCGATGTAATTGACTTACACCTCCCCTAAAATTGCAGGCCTAGTGCTAAAATTCGAAACTAATATTTGAACTAACTTCTATTGTGATATACTAATGATAATTTCTACAGTGATATATTGGTTTCAAATTCTGGCACAAGGCCAGCA
The DNA here is from genome assembly GCF_001194135.2 of Octopus bimaculoides. Taxonomy (NCBI): domain Eukaryota; kingdom Metazoa; phylum Mollusca; class Cephalopoda; order Octopoda; family Octopodidae; genus Octopus; species Octopus bimaculoides. The sequence goes on along the minus strand of NC_069005.1, from coordinate 24,703,063 downwards.
ATTTCAGGGAAGTGGGCTAAGTCGATTAAGTCGGCCTCAATGTTAAACTGGTACTTATTTTATCGACTTCTAAAGGATGAAAGGCTAAGTCGACCTCGGCGGAATTTGAACCCAACAGATAAGTTCGGACGAAACGCTGCTAAGCATTTTGTCCGGCGTGTTAACAATTCTGCCAGCTCGCCACATTTCTCTAGAGATATTTTAGAGATGTTTAATATAATTTCCCGGCTATTTCCCCAACATCTGTCATAGTTTAACTCTTTGAATCCACGAGTACCCTTGAGCGGGCGCAGTTTCGTTCGGGAGTCGCAGAAAGCGAGTGGTCACGTGATTTTATGTTTGCCGTTCACTGATTGGCAAAAGCATAATTATTTCAGCCTTCCCGAGCTAAGGCATAATCGCGGATTCAACGGGTTAATACAGTCACCGAGGGAGGCGCAATGGCCCAGTGGTTAGGGCAGCGGACTCGCGGTCGTAGGATCGCGGTTTCGGTTCCCAGACCGGGCGTTGTGAGTGTTTATTGAGCGAAAACACCTAAAGCTCCACGAGGCTCCGGCAGGGGATGGTGGCGAACCCTGCTGTACTCTTTCACCACAACTTTCTCTCACTCTTACTTCCTGTTTCTGTTGTACCTGT
>NC_069005.1:24701499-24702012 GCF_001194135.2 Octopus bimaculoides | reverse complement strand
CACACACACACACACACACACACACACACACACGACGAGCTTCTTTCAGTTTCCGTCTACCAAATACACTCACAACGCTTTAGTTGGCCTGAGACTATACGAGAAGACATTTGCCTACGGTGCCACGCAGTGGGACTGAACCCAGAACCGTGTTGTTTGGAAGCAAGCATCTTACCACACATCCACTCCTATGCCACTCACCTATCTGTCTGTCTATCTATCTATCCATCTATCTATCTATCTATCCATCTATCTATCTATCTATCTATCTATCTATCTATCTGTGTGTGTGTGTTTCGAAAAAAGATGGATACATGTAGCAAGAATGGCACGTATAAATGACGAAGCCACCTTGACCATGATTCTATAAAACGTTTCAAAATTTTGTAAACAGAGTTACTTACGTTTCTTGCATAAATAAAAGAAATTTTATTTAACAAACTGTGACACTAAGGACCGAGGTTACCGTGGTCTTTTCGTAGGTTTTTCTTTCCACGGAAAACCTCCCCATTT
>NC_069005.1:24698161-24699855 GCF_001194135.2 Octopus bimaculoides | reverse complement strand
AAGTACCAGTTACGCACTGGGGTCGATGTAATCGACTTAATCCGTTCGTCTGTTCTTGTTTGTTCCCTCTATGTTTAGCCCCTTGTGGGCAATAACGAAATAGGTATTTTGTCTGCCACTTCGTTCTGAGTTCGAATTCTGCCGAGGTCGACTTTCCCTTTCATCCTTTCGGGGTCGATACATTAAATACTAGTGAAACACTGGGGTCGATCGATGTAATCGACTCATCCCCGCCCTCAAAATGGCTACCCTTGTGGAAAAATTTGAAACCGTTATGTAAAGTCCGATAGTTGGCGAACTGGCAGAATCGTTAGCGCACTAGGCAAAACACTTAGCAACATTTCGTCCGTCTTTCCGTTCTGAGTTCAAATTCCACCGAGGTCGACTTTCCTTTTCATCCCTTTCGGGATCGATAAAATAGGTACCAGTCGAAGCTGCTGGCATTGTACCAAAATTTGAAATCATTATTTAGTCTGATAATAAGGTGGGAAAATGGATGAATAGTTAGCACGCCAGACAAAATCCTTAGCGACGTTTCGTCCTTCTTTAGATAGATTAAGCACCAGTTGAATCGATTGAGACCCTTCCCTAAGATTTTATGCCTTGTACCCATAATAGAAAGGATTATTTGAAGTCTGATGTAAAATATAAGAAAGAAAGAAATAAAGGGCTTAAGACAGCGAGGTTTTGCGTTCGGTACCGCAGCCCGAATTTTGCACGCGTCTCTTATCCATCAGAATTTCTGTGATTAGCTTCGTCCTCGTAACAGTCAGATGTGATAACATACCCGAGGATTTTCAGTTTTGGATCTACCTTGTAAAGTATCACAAACTTCTTGACAGAATCATTGCTATTTAAAAAAAAATACATGCATATTTATACCACCATATTGTTTATAGATACATATACATACATACATACATATATATATATATATATATATATATATATATATTTGTTCATATCATGATATCTCCACAATGTGTTGATGAGATAGACATGTAATCGCTACCAAGTTAGCAAGAGATTTCTCCCGAAAGGTCTATAGTAGACTCCTTATGGATCGATCTCCTTGGTTATATATCAAAAATTTAAATGAGAGTTTTGACGCTAATATCCATTATTATTGAAGTTTATTCCTATGTCAACATTTCTGTATAAGGTTATATTTAACTGTCAAATTCAAGTTAAATAAGAAAATTACCTTACACATCTTCAGGGTAAAAGGTAAAGAGTAAATACCAAAAACGCGTTTGTGTGTGTGTGTGTACATTAATTAGGCCAAGTATTACCAACAGAATCGCAGTGTGTGTGGAAGTAACTTTCCACTCATTATCAAAACCCTGTGAATATTCTTGATGTCGTGGCTGTAATATATAAATGAAAATAATCCTGGAAATTCTGCAACAGTATTTCATACTATTTCATCAGATTCACTTCTGGTTGCCAAACAGAAACTGTGGACCCTGTCGTTAAGTCCCTTGTAACAGCTCACTCGCGTCCTTTTCGCCCTCTTAATTTCATTGTGTTGGAGAAGAGATGGTGTGAGGCTGTCACTAGTATAAACCATTTTATCATACGTCATTGTAATTAAAGAAATCATTAATAGCATTTTTTCAATTAACCTTGTTTGTCTGAAACTACTTTTGTTCTGAATTTGGCTTCAGATAAAATACACAGAGAGAGAGGGAGGG
>NC_069005.1:24695828-24696699 GCF_001194135.2 Octopus bimaculoides | reverse complement strand
GGGCGTTGTGAGTGTTTATTGAGCGAAAACACCTAAAAGCTCCACGAGGCTCCGGCAGGGGATAGTGGCGAACCCTGCTGTACTCTTCCACTCAAACTTTCTCTCACTCTTACTTTCTGTTTGTGTTGTGCCTGTAATTCAAAGGGTTAGCCTTGTCACACTGTATCACGCTGAATAACCCCGAGAACTACGTTAAGGGTACACGTGTCTGTGGAGTGCTCAGCCACTTGCACGTTAATTTCACGAGCAGGCTGTTCCGTTGATCGGATCAACTGGAACCCTCGACGTCGTAAGCGATGGAGTGCCAACAGCAATATCTGATCAAAACGAATGATCTTGTAAGTGTTAGCTGGTCCAAGAATGTTATCATTAATGACAGCAGCCAAACCCTTTCAACCTACACTTTACAATATTACGAAAAGGTTACAATGAATTATATTCTCTGAAGCGTATTCTGTCCGAATAAAGATAGGATGGTCGTATATTTTATCACGACCAAAAGTTCAGCCGGATTCTGATTGACAGAAATTTTCGAAATTTGAGACCGGGACCAATATTTTGACCTCCAGATGTTTAGACTGCGTATTAGCAGCATCAATCTCATCAATCCGAGAAGAGGGAGGGACTTTAAACGTTGGTATGGAAGGGAATAGGTATTAACTCCTCTACACATAGATAAATGAATACATTAATATGCACACACACACACACACACACACATATATATATGAAAGTATAAATGTATATAAATGTATATATATATATGTATACATACATACACACACACACACATATATGTGAAAGTATAAATGTATATATATACACACATGTATATATATGTATGTATATATATATATATATATATATATAT
>NC_069005.1:24693497-24695249 GCF_001194135.2 Octopus bimaculoides | reverse complement strand
ATATATATATCATATATTAAAAGGCAAGTTGTCTACAATTTTCAAGCGAATTTCACCAAATTTGACATGTGCTCTGTTTGAATTAGGACGCATTTTCTTATAATTTTTTACTCGAAATTCCGCGCCCCCAACATAAATAGATTATTCTCAATTCGTCTAGGATTTTAACCCACTATGTCTATGTAACGGTACGCGTACAATTTTCGGCGCTTCTTTAGAAGCGTACCTCTCCAAGAAAATGACGCCTAATCTCTAGAAAATAAATTATGAATATGGGAAATATATCTAAAATAAATGAAGTATGCAAAAAAATAGGAAGATTCATCTATTTTTAGATATTTTATACTAAAAAATAAAACACGGAAAACGGGCACTCGGACGATACAAGGGGCGATAACTTGTATCAGATATTATTAATGATACTAGGGGCCCGACAATAACGCTTGCAGATTCTTGATTGTTTTTATGAGAATACTATTAATATTAACCAGAACAGAAATAGCGACTTAGGAATAAACAGTAATGAGATCAGCCTTATTGATAGAGCTGGTGACCAGAGAAATAGCTACAACAAAGGAACTAACACAAGGGAAGCAACCGCTACTAACTCAAATGCTAGACAAGAAAGCGAAGTCAAGAACGCCAGAAAGTGCAGTACTTGTAATATCAACAATAAGAATACTAAAAACAACCTGGAACATAGGCGTAATTAATTAGAAAACACAAGTGATCAAACCAATATACAAGGTAAGAACAGAATTAGAAGAGTTACCAGCTGTGCTTACGCAAAAAGCAAATCATATCCGTTAAAATCACAATGTAAAATTTAAAATGTGGTTTGCAAGTGTAAAGTCATATCAGAAGGCGTAGAATATTTCTATATAGGTGTTAGTTCATGTTTTATAAAACGTAACATAGCTAACCACGAACATTCATTTAGAGACAAAAATAAGAAATACAATATGAGTTTAAGTAAATCAATTTGGTTGCTGGATAATAATAAAATGTACTCAATTGGCTGGGATATAATTAGTAGGACTAAACCGTATAGTAGAGGGAATAAACGGTGTAACTTTGTGTTGAGGAAACATACCAAATTTTCATTTCAAAATGTAATCTGATAAGCTCTAGGCAGGAAATAGTTTAAGTTGCATTCATGCGAATAAATGTACGTTTAATAAATTCAAATAAACGCATTATACATAGTAAGCAAGAAAATGATAGATTAGGCGCAGGAGTGGCTGTGTGGTAAGTAGTTTGCTTACAAACCACATGGTTCCGGGTTCAGTCCCACTGCGTGGTATCTTGGGAAAGTGTCTTCTACTATAGCCTCGGGCCGGAAACTGAAAGAAGCCCGTCGTATATATGTATATATGTATATATGTGTGTGTGTGTGTTTATATGTTTGTGTCTGTGTTTGTCCCCTTCCCCCAACATCGCTTGACAACCGATGCCGGTGTGTTTACGTCCCCGTAACTTAGCGGTTCGGCAAAAGTGATCGATACAATAATTACTAGGCTTCCAAAGAATAAGTCCTGGGGTCGATTTACTCGACTAAAGGCGGTGCTCCAGCATGACCGCAGTCAAATGACTGAAACAAGTAAAAGAGTAAAGAGTAAAAGAGATTACTAGGATGACATTGTGAAAAGAAAAACAAATAATAACCCAAATTTGAATGCATACCTCTAAAAATAACAATTCTCTTTCAAATGAGTAGAATGGTAAGATTTATGATAATAGTAATACTAATGA
>NC_069005.1:24691495-24692177 GCF_001194135.2 Octopus bimaculoides | reverse complement strand
AGTTCAAAAATCTTTAAACGATATATATATATATATATATATATATATGTATGTTTTTATGTATGTATGTGTCTGTTTGTCTGTTTATTTGTCTGTCTATCTATCTATCTATCTATCTATCTATCTATCTATCTATCTATCTATCTATCTATCTATCTGCATGTATATATATATATATATATATATGTATATATTGCAGTGTGTACCACTGGAAAGTTTTTTAAAACTCTTTTCCAAAAGACCAAACCAGACATTCCTAAAGACAGAATTTGAAGCTCTACTCCCTGCTCTTGTTTATCGTCTGCAAGTCGAACAATGTGCCATAAATACTGACTCAAAGAATAAAATTGGACCCACCACATTTCAAAGTAAGTCCAGTAATTATACATATATACGTATGTGTGTGTGTGTGTGAGAGAGAGAGAGAGAGAGAGAGAGAGAGAGAGAGAGAGAGAAAGGGAGAGGACTTTGTGTGTTTGTCTTTTTCTAAAAATAATAAGCTATATTTCATTTTCAAGGTGTAAATATTAGTTACGCTTTCTCATAGAAGAAAGGTGTGAGACGAAAACTGTCACCCTTCTTGTCAATAACTATCTTCTGTAGAAATGATAAGATCTGGAATTTTTTCCACGTAAACATGGTTGTTTCAACCTAAACAACAGCGGCAAAACCCCACCAATTC
>NC_069005.1:24689346-24691101 GCF_001194135.2 Octopus bimaculoides | reverse complement strand
AAACAGCCTGCTCATGAAATTAACGTGCAAGTGGCTGAGCAATCCACAGACATGTGTGCCCTTAACGTAGTTCTTGGGGATATTCAGCGTGACACAGTGTGACAAGGCTGACCCCTTTGAATTACAGGCACAACAGAAACAGGAAGTAAGAGTGAGAGAAAGTTGTGGTGAAAGAGTACAGCAGGGTTCGCCACCATCCCCTGCCGGAGCCTCGTGGAGCTTTTTAGGTGTTTTCGCTCAATAAACACTCACAACGCCCGGTCTGGGAATCGAAACCGGATCCTATGACCACGAGTCCGCTGCCCTAACCACTGGGCCATTGCGCCTCTACAAGCTTCAGCGTAATAAGAGACAAACATAATAACTAGACTTTTTGCCTTGTATCATCCATTTCATGTCTTTTGTCTCGACGCCCTCAGGTGTGTTCTGCTCTGGTATAGTTTTGTAGTTTGCTTTCAAGGATCATCCTAACTTGTAAATTAATTTTGATGTCTTCCGATCGCATGTCACCCTTCATTAGTCTTGCTTTAACCATTCTCCCATTCTGCAATCTTCAACATTTCCTCGTGTTTTAGCCCTATTTATTGGAGATACGTCTAACGATTTTAGCCTATGGTTTGGTTGACTCTTCGATTTTAAAAGTGCAGCAGATGATACTGTAACATAGCGGAATACCCTTAACGCAGCAGAACAGCTAGGACATGATAGCTAGGGAGAGAGAGGGAGAGAGAGAGAGAGAGAGAGAGAGAGAGAGAGAGAGAGAGAGAGAGAGAGAGAGAGAGAGAAAATGAGTGTGTTTGTATGTATAAGAAAGAGAGAGAGAAATAGAGAGAGACTGCATAAGCATCCGGCTAGTACTTATTTATAGCTGAGTAGACAGAAGTAACATGAAATTAATTGCCTTGCTCAAACCTTTCTCAGGACTTCTCTTGAGATGTCTTGGAGTGTTTCTAGTTCTTGTGAGGATAGAAGTAGTCTACAGCAGTCTTTCCAAAACATATGCATAAATCTTTTTGCTCTCTCTTATTTCCAACTAATTTTTTTCTTGGAATAGTGTGATGCATCAAAATTCTATTTGTTTTGCTTCTGTTGGAATTTGCTCAATTCCGCATAATAACATCATAACTGTTGTTTTTACTATCATTATTTTCAAAAGTACATGTTAAACTGTTAGGAATATGCTTTATCTACTAACTCTTATTTGAATGTTGTTTTTTCTCCCTTCTGTTCATTTCTCCTTTTACTTTTGGAATATTTTGTCGTGTACGGTATTTATACTCCGTTCCATTTTGAAAGTGAAAATATGTGTGTATCAAGAGCAGTGGTATAAGCACCACTCGGAGGTTGTAACTGAGAGAGAAAATATTACGATTCTTTGGAACTTTCCAGTACATACATACAGAACCATCACAGCCAATAAATCGGATATTATTGTGGATGATGATGATCGAATCTGGCATAATTGGATTGAAAAGAATCCCAATTGGTATCCAGATAAAGTTCGGGAGAGACGTTCACAAGCACTACTAGAATTTCTTGAATCTTGTCAGGCAAGCATTAGAGAAAGCCTTAAAACAACTGGAAAGAAATCCTGGAATAACCTCACAAATTCCCAGCGTTACGCACTCCGACGTCTAGCTAATAACAATTCTATTGTTATTAAGATGGCGGATAAGGGAGGCGCTATCGTCATTATGGACAAAAGTGAGTATATTTCGGCTTGTGAAGAAGTTTTAAATGACAAAACTTCATATG
>NC_069005.1:24683016-24687420 GCF_001194135.2 Octopus bimaculoides | reverse complement strand
ATTCTTCTTTCTCTCTTTTTCTTTTCTTTTTCTGTCGTCTTCCTTTTTCTTTCTTTCTTTCTGCTTATTAAAAAACTGACAAAAGCTGATGATGTCATTCTATCAACGTATGGACGCTGATTACTCACGTTCATAGTCTACGTTTGGTTTCTGAAATTTTGAATTTTCAATCACCTTTTGGTTTGAACTTGAGAAAGACAGACGTTCTGTCGAAATGTTGTTCAAAAAATAAAACATCTAAAATCGCGCTCTTCGTTTTGACTATTTACCTTCGTGAAGAGTTACGTCAATCCTTTTTTTAAATATAATAATAATAATAATGATAATCCCTGATTTGTATTAATTTCTGTCCCTGGCAGCATGGATGTATGGAATTGGTTTCTCCCTACTGGTCTGTACCGTTTCCATGATCGGGAGTATCTTGGTACCGTTTATGGACTCTCCTTACTTCACCAGAGGTCTGCAGTTCCTTGTAGGTATGGGTGCCAGTTGTCTCTATGGTACAGCCATGATTATTCTAATTCCGCACGTAAGTTTATTCTACCAAATGTTTCACACGCACACACACACGACTCCCCACAGTATAGTATAGTAGAGTATGGCAAAGTATAGGCCATACTCTACAGGCGAGTGACGGCTTGTTAATATAGACCATGCTTTCGCTATTTTAGATATCTATATAATCGCGAGCAAGCACGGGCATGATTTCATGTGATAATCGCGAGCAAGCACGGGCGTATGATTTCATGTGATAAATGAAGCCTTATTTCGAAAGAACCTACCAACAGGAACCGTATTTGCAGCTGTTGTTCCAGCTCTAACATGTTTAAATTGCCTTTCCTCAAACATGTAGCATCCTTAGCGGAATATCTCCATTAGCTCTTCCCGATCTCAAAGATTTTTCGCTCACATTTATTTCATGTTAATTTTTAGGTTGTGCTTCATGTCTTCACTAGAACATTGCTCTCTGGAATGAGAGTGCTGCTGCAAACTCAGATATCCAAGACCGCAACCAGAAAAGCGCCAACTGATTGATTGATTGATTGATTGATTGATTGATTGACATTCGAGACACGTTCTAGCCTCTGGCCCATTGCCATGCTAATTCCCACCTCTACCATTTCTACCCCTATTCTAATAACCCCTCGAAGTTGGTTAGGCTCATATCCTCTCTACTCACCTCACTCACCTCACTCCGTCTTATCATCTTTGTGTCCAACCCGTCCGGCGTCCAGCTCTAGTAATTATACTCAGTCCTTGCTATTCAAAACGTCTGTCCGCAGGACTGGATGACCTTTCAGCTTGGTAGTCGACTACGTAATACTATCTGTCTGTCTGTCCCACTTTCTTTCTTTCTTTCTTTCTCCCCCCTCCCTTCCTCACTTTTCTGAAAACTTCCACTGAATTTATAACAACCATCTGCCTGTCCAACACTTGTATAACACACCGAGCTGTGCACAGCAACTCCAGTCCCTCTACACACCCTGTCTCGAGATGTTCGTCGCTGTTCTTGTATTTAATAACATTGAACTAAACTGAATCAAAATTCTAAACAGCAATAATTCCTTAATATGTTTTTCAGTCAATTGAGATGGACATCACTGTGGAGTATTTGGCCAAAATTACTGTGGTCAGCTTCACTATTCTGTTATTGAACTGTGGTGGAAATATTCTGAAATGTCTTTTTAAGCGAAGAAAGGTAAGAAAATAGTCTCACTTCTGTGTACGAAGTGAAAAATCCTGTTATTGTTGCCGTCGCTACTTGGACTTTGGTATATCCTGGTCAGTTGGTACCCCACCTGACCCTGTGTAAATTTCTATTGCATAATATGACTTGCAGTTACCCTTGTAGATATATTTGTAAATGTAAAGAAACTAGCACCCATTTCTTCATAGAACGCAGTTTCGATCTACGAGCCGCTGCTTTATGAGCCCAGAACACTGTTACTACGTCACTCTGTTCGACAACTGGTGAAGCAAATACATAATGCATTAAAGGCGGTGAGCTGGCAGAAACGTTAGCTCGCCGGGCGAAATGCTTAGCGGTATTTCGTCTGCCGTTACGTTCTGAGTTCAAATTCCGCCAAGGTCGACTTTGCCTTTCATCCTTTCGGAGTCAATAAATTAAGTACCAGCTGCATACTAGGGGCAAACACATCACAGTGTCACATTTTCACAATATCAACCAGGCCATCAAATGCTGGTACACACCACTGGCCACAATGAGCTTCCAATTTTGTCTTGATTGCGCCATTCTTTTCCATCTTGACCCATATAGTTTGACCAAATAGCCTTCCCATGGTCGTGGAGGCCTTTCAAGTCGCTTTTCCCGATTTCTTGGCCACTGCACGGGTTCATCTGTTGTCTGTCGACCATACGACATATCCAGGCCAGTGAAACTTGTGCTTTCGATAGGCTGCGTTCCAATCGTTCACTCCGCTCCGTTCTCGAATTATCTCATTTCGAACGAGCTCCCTTAGTGATATTCCCAGAATGGCTCTTTCTATGGCCCTTTGCATCATAGCCAATCGATATTCTGTCCTCTTCGTAGAAGCCCACATCTCACTTGAATATCAGAGCGCAGATAGGGCAGTGCTATTGATTTTCACGCCACTTGTCCAGTCGGTCCTCTTGTTAGCCATTTCTAGACATGCGGTAAAGAGGTTTGGAGAGAAAGTATTTCCTTGTTTGACACTCTTCTTAATAAGGATCATTACTGTTGGTTACAGCAGAGCTATACCTGCTGTGCATCCAGAGTTCGCATCTCTGAGTAGTTTGATGTTTCGTAATCAACAATAGCGATACACAGAGGAAGCTTGTATTCGTTCGCTCGTTGTATGACCTATGTTTGAGTGAATACGTGATTTATCGTGCTTTAGTACTTACAGAAACCTATTTGTTATCTCGGTTGTTGAAAGTCGAGCTGTTTTGACAGCATGGTGACAATGTACTATATAAACAGCTTACAGATGGCTGTGTGGTAAGAAACTTGCTTCCCGACCGCATGGTTCCAAGTTCAGTCCCACTACGTAGCACCTTGGCTAAGTGACTTCTACTATAGCCTCAGGCCGGGCGGCCTATTGAGGCCTTGTGGGTGGATTTGGTAGACGAAAACTGAAAGAAGCCAGTGTCGTATATATATATATATATATATATATATATATATATATTTCATTTCTCTTATGTCATCCCTGAGGCAGTAGGTTTCTGAGATGAAATTATTGATTTTCACGCTACCTGTCCAGTCGATCTTGATGGCCATTTCTAGACATGCGGTAAAGAGGTTTGGAGAGAAAGTATTTCCTTGTTTGACCCTCTTCTCAATAGGGATCATTACTGTTGGTTACAGTAAGAGCTATATCTGTTGTGCATCCAGAGTTCGCACCTCATTTACAGCTGAGGGGACTGAGGCAATGTGAAATGAAGTGTTTTGCTTAAGACATTTGCCCTAGGTGACCCGCGGTGGGACTGAACACGAAACCACAAGGTTGCACTGTAAGTTTCTTAACCATCAACCATGCAACTTACAGAATGATGATGGAACAGCTGGGAGTTCCACCAGATAAATAAAATAAACTGCGCAAAATAGTTATGTAGAAGTAAACCCCTTAGGTGTCCATTCTTTGAGAGTTTGACTTAAACTGACACTCCAGTTTAACAGCACAACATGGTCCTTGGGAAGAGGAATTGTGACAGGGACCCCGGTCAGATTTACGATCTGAAGATACATTTCTCCCTTCTTTCAACTAACTTCGGTCATAAGGACTATCCTTTTCCTTCTGCCAAATTCAAATAAAGTATATAAACGTACATATACACTTACAAGCACACACAGAGACACACACACACACACACACACAGACACACACGTACGTAGAGCATATTCAGTAACGATAGTTAAATATGGATGCTCTGGCAACCAACACGAAATACGTGGAATACAAATGAAAAAATAAACCCCCAAAAAACAAACATTTATCTGATAAAATATTCACTTCAGTGTGAAAACAGGTGTGTGACATGGTTATCTGTGATATCAGAAATAACAGAAAAATACATGAACATGTGCTTACACTAATTTAACTCTCATGACACTTCAATTTAGGCCAAGTTTATTATTTCACCTCAAAATCATTTGAAGTGATTTATGTCACTTTGTTTCGAAACTGTTTTATTAAAAGATCTAGAAAGGAAATTCAAACTAGAATAGTATTATACGATTACATTTCCAACTGCAAAGCACTTCGTCTTCAGAAAAAGTGGCTGTTTGGTAAGTAGCTTGCTTACCAACCACATGGTTCCGGGTTCAGTCCCACTGCGTGGCACCTTGGACAAGCGTCTTCTACTATAGCCTCGGGTCGATCAAAGCCTTGTGAGTGGATTTGGTAGACGAAAACTGAAAGA
>NC_069005.1:24681592-24682600 GCF_001194135.2 Octopus bimaculoides | reverse complement strand
TAAAGATTGTTTGCCAACATAACGTGGCAGTCCTGGATTTGGACGAATGTTGCTGTAATTTAGCCCCAGGAGACATCGTCTCCAGCTATCTATACGACACGATCTGTGTCCTTATATTTTCGAACAAGGGAATCTAGCACCCCCACTCAGCTCAAAAAATATAAGGACACAGATCGTGACGTACAGCCAGCTGGAGACGATGTCTCCTGGGGCTAAATTACAGCAACATTCGTCCTTAACCAGAACTGCCATGTTATGTTGGCAAACAATCTTTACTACAAAATACTGTTGCTGAATATCTCTCGTTGTGAGATTTAAAAATAGTAATTTTCTAATTTTATTGTTATTGTTGATTATTACCCGATATTTTATCTACTTGTTGGTTATTACCCACAATCTCCCATGTTATTGCGGGTTATTACACACTATCTCCCGTTGTCATTGTCGTAAATTCATTTTCGCTAAAACAATGTCGGATTATTTTGTACAGGAAGTACCAAAAGACGCGGAAGTACAGAATCATCCGATGGTAAGCTCGGACCAGAAACATGGACATACGCACGAGGCACGTTCAGATACCCCAGGAACCGTTGGCTGGGTGGTACTCATCGGTGATATGCTTCATAATTTCTTAGACGGTGTTTCCATGGGTGCTGCCTTCAGTACAGACATAACGACAGGTTTTAGTATTTCTTTAGCTATAATCTGCGAAGAACTTCCACACGAACTTGGTAAGAATATTTTGATATATCTGTCGGCCATCTTCTGATTTCCCATGAATTTTTATATAAGACTGTTAGTGAGCCATTTTATTTAACTTACATCACTTAACGCCTCCCCTCCAGAATACCATAAATTTAAGCAGTCCTATGGTGCACAAGTTGTAGTATTATAGCTTCTGACCAGGCCAGCCCTATGATACACAGGTAGTCAATCAAAAGACCAGACACGAGCCAATGCTCGAAACGCTAAAGACTTTTTCAATTCCCGAGCGTTATACTAATACAT
>NC_069005.1:24681334-24681582 GCF_001194135.2 Octopus bimaculoides | reverse complement strand
CCCCAACATCGCTTGACAACCGATGCTTGTGTGTTTACATCCCCGTAACTCTCTTCGGCAAGAGAGGCTGATAGAATAAGTTATTGTGGTTTACTACCCACAAACAAATCCATTGTTATTGGCCCACTAGCAATTTCCAATTTCAAACAACTTTTAATATTATTGTACTAAAGATTGTTTGCCAACATAACGTGGCAGTCCTGGATTTGGACGAATGTTGCTGTAATTTAGCCCCAGGAGACATCGTC
>NC_069005.1:24679117-24680011 GCF_001194135.2 Octopus bimaculoides | reverse complement strand
ATATAAACTTAAATAATGAGGGTAGAAATTGATATTAATCAATTAAAACCAGTGGCTTAGCGTATTTAAAAAATCCGAAGATTAAAAATTATATTACATACAAAATTAAGAGGAATGACCACCAAAGTGGACTCCTAATATGCTAAATATAGACGTCAAATCGCCATTACCACGAAAACACTCTTATAGGTAATAATTATTATTAAAATTACAAGATACCACCATGTTAGAGATGGCAGCCAAACTTTCTTCATTATATTCACTACGGTGGTATTTTGACCATATAGCACGTGGTGTTTAGACGGGCATTCGAACTGGTCGTGTATATAAGTACATATATATGTATGTATACGTGCGTATATCTAAGTATTCTTATGTTGTATTTATATATATATTTGTATTTATACCTTGGTTTATCTCACTGAAGAGGCAAAGTATATTTTTATACCGAGCCAGAAACCCAGGGTCTGGGATTATCCAGTAATTTGCTAGTTTATTTGTCTATTTGTCTTTTCACCTTATGCTGTATAAATACGTGATGTGGTTTTGGGGTCAGGCTTTGGGTGCCATCTCCAGCATAGTGGTATCTTAGATACTCTCAATTATAATTTATATATATATATATATATATATATCATATATATCTTTGTTTCCATATTTCAGCTGATATCGCCATTTTGGTGAGTTCTGGTCTTCGCATAAGGAAGGCTCTCCTGTATAATTTTCTGGCTGCCCTGCCGTGTGTTTTGGGTCTGGTCGTTGGCATACTGATTGGAGGACAAACAGCCACTGGCACGTGGATATTTGCCGCCACAGGAGGACTCTTTCTGTATATATCACTAGGTATCATTGTGAGTATATTTATATTAATATCTTCATTTAGCGACATCTCAC
>NC_069005.1:24676510-24677520 GCF_001194135.2 Octopus bimaculoides | reverse complement strand
TATATATATATAGACGCATAAAAATAAACATACATTAGAATATACGTTCATACATATGTCTATGTTTATATATGCATATGCGTGCGTTTGTATGTATGTAATTGTAGGTTTGTCTATATGTGCTTTATATATATATATATATATATATACACATTCATACAAATGTTTATGTATATGTATATATACATTATATATTATAAATGAATAAGTACTTCTGTGTTACTATAAATATATGCATATGTTTCTGTGTGTACGTGTATGTATGTATGTATGTATGTATGTATGTATGTATGTGCGTATGTATGTATGTATGTATGTATGTATGTATGTATGTATGTATGTATGCGCGCATGCGTGTATACTTGTATGTCTGTGTAAAAGCTGGAGATGCAATTCACAGGATGTAACTGATCCATTTTGATAGCTGTAATGAAATGCTACTGACTCTCGTCCTTGATTAGATATCTGAGGATCGGTAAACTGTAAGCTCCAAGCAACGACTAATATGAATCCAGCCTTGAATGCACACTATCTCTTATACGTGCGCGCGCATGTGTGTGTGTGTGTGTGTGTGTTTGTAACAAACTAATTTTGAAAAATAATCAAAATAAACTTTTACAAACTTTTTACTTTGTGTTTTTAGTTTATTTCTTTACTTATTCGCAGCTCCTCAATAATTGTTAAAACTCATTTTGTTATTATTCCTTTTTTCATTTATTTGGCATTTTTGGTTTGTTTGCATCCCGACCCAGTCATACTTCTGTTGAACTCAACCACGTGATTCCGGGTTCAGTCTCACTGCGTGGCACCTTGTGTGAGTGTCTTCTAGTATAACCGCGGGCCGATCAAAGCCTTGTGAGTTGATTTGGCAGACGCAAACTGAAAGAATCCCGTCGTATATATGTACATACATACACACACACACACATACACATATACATATATATATATATATATGTATATATATGTGTATATATATGTATGTATATATATATATATATATGTATATA
>NC_069005.1:24674653-24676147 GCF_001194135.2 Octopus bimaculoides | reverse complement strand
AATAGGTACTAGGCAGCCAAAGAATAAGTCCTGGGAGCGATTTTCTCGACTAAAGGCGGTGCTCCAGCGTGGCCGCAGTCAAATGACTGAAACAAGTAAAAGAGTAAAAGAGTATTATTATTATTATTATTATTATTATTATTATTATTATTATTATTATTATTATTACTACTACTACTACTACTACCCTGCGCGCGTAAGCAGAGTTTTGTAGTCGTTTGTCTTTGTCCGTGTGTTTGAAAAATTACTGCAAAACGGCAGAACGGATTTTTACCAAATTTGGCAGAAATACTCATTGGGTGGGTGGCTCAAACTCAGTAAATTTTGATTTGATTATCTTCAAGACTGACGGACGGGTGAATCAAAATATTCTCTTTTTCTTTGTTGCATATGTATAAACGATAGACAGGGGAAATAACTCTTGGTGCCATTTTGCTGAAATTTGAATTCGTCTGAGAATATATTTATTGAATTAAATTTTATTTTGTCTTTGTGTGCGCGCAGGGTATGCATCGCCCCTCCGATGCCTTTTTTCATTATTATTATTATTATTATTATTATTATTATTATTATTATTATTATTATTATTATTATTATTGAGTGAGAGACCAGTACATATTATCAAGGTGAATCTAGGGGTACAATATACGAAGCCCAGTATACCCATCATGACTACTCGACTGATAAGGGTACACCATGCACATGCATCACAACTATATGTGCGCGGTATGGTGATATCATATCAAGATTAACAGCGCATGACATTGGGGACCCAGTTAGAATTTTCTTCAGGTCGAGTAGCACATCCCACTCAAAAAGTCTCTGAATAATGGTTGTTTAAGGATGTTAAACCCATATTTCCAAAGGTGATTTATTCAACTTCAAAGAACTCCTCTCAACACATGGCTATGATGCTCCCCTACTACTTCTGCTCGTGATCAGGGAGGCACATATCGTCAGCCACTAAGGGACATGCTCAACTGGTTAAGGCCAAACAACTGACAAGCAAATCTGTAATAATAAGCAGAATATTTGCTTAATAAGCATCATAAACCATATGTGCGCGACATGGTGATCCCATATCAAGACTAACAGCGCATGACCTTGCAGGTGGGGCCTAGTTAGAATTTGCTTCAGGTCGAGTAACCCATCTGCTCAAAGGTCCCTGAATAAGGGATGTTTAAGAATGTTGGACGAAACACCTATGTTTCCAGAGGTAAATTATCCAAACCCCAAAGAATTCCTCTTAACACATGGCTATGATGCTCCTCCACTTATTATCATTGTTGCTGTTGTTGTTGTTATCATTATTATTATTATTATTATTATTATTATTATTATTATTATTAAAAATCATCCCTGACATTATCCCTGTCTGTCTGTATTTCACTCACCTATCACTTATAAATCACAAGTAAATCACATGCAAGTTGGTATCGAAAAGTTTCTCTGTCTCTCTCTCTCTATCTATCTGTCTGTCTGACTGTCTGTCTG
>NC_069005.1:24671682-24672175 GCF_001194135.2 Octopus bimaculoides | reverse complement strand
ATACATATACATGCATACATGCTTGTTTGCATGGGTATATGCTTATATGTACTAATATATTACGTATGTGTATATGTATATGCAAACAAATATATGGATACACATAATACGCTCTCACATGCATGCATACATACACACCGCCAAACTGACATGCGTGCGCGTGCGCAGTCAAACATGCATTAGTCGGTTGAAAGTTACAGAAAAGATAGAATGCCGAGATTTTTGAAACTTTTGAGCAGAATGTATAAGTACGTACATATGTAAATATGCATGCATGTATGTATGTATGTATGTATGTATGTATGTATGTATGTATGCACGCATGTATGTATGTATACACGTATATGCATGTATGTATGTACTTACGTACGTATGCATGTACGTATGCATGCATGCATATATGTATGTATGCACGTATGTACATACATATAAATGTATGTAAATATATTTATATATCATGTATATATGTATGTATATACATATATATATATAT
>NC_069005.1:24669778-24670750 GCF_001194135.2 Octopus bimaculoides | reverse complement strand
TGTGTGTGTGTGTGTGTGTGTGTGTGTGTGTGTGTGTGTGTGTGTGTGTGTGTGTGTCTAAGCATCAAATTCATAAAGAAACCTCCATGGCATCTCTTGACCTTGACTGTTACTTGGCCTACCGTAGATATCAGTCTTCTGACTCTGGTTTATTATGCTTCGATATGCGGACAATACTTTGGGCCAGTCTATCACACGATTTAATCACCATGTCTGGCAGTAATTTCATTCATATTGTTTAGCCACATCTATCAAATTGTATTTGGTTGTTACCATTGGTAGACTGGACACTCCTGGTTCATGTCCCTGAGTTTCGTCTCCTCAACTCAATCCTCAAGGCTCCGCAAGTTTTCAAAATTTCTTTCGTAATTATTTCTGTATTCCTCAACAATATAAATTCTACATCCTAAAATTCTATGTCACCGTATAACGGAATTACTGAGTCACTCATGTATAAATCTTTTAGTTAATGGGTGAAAAAGTCATTGAGTAATTCTGTGACAGAGTTGCTCAGATAGAGATAATTGAGTCTATGACACATTTTGTCACAAATCAATTATTATCATGCAATCACTTCGTGTCTGCCCAATTATTCCTTTAAACCACAAGACAGTATATAACTGAGTCACTCGACCATAGCTCATCGAACCACTGAACCGTAACTTACTCAGTCACAGTTCACTGAAGCCGTTTATCCAAATTTCTCGAAAAAATAATTTCTATATTCTTTAAAGATCAACAAGAAACCAGTCAATCAGTCAATTTCTCAATCACTCAGTTACTCAGTTATGCATCCAATCACTCAATTCAGTTGTCACTCAATCAGTCGATTATTGAATCAAAGGATTTTTGCATAAAGAGTTTTCTTCTATAAAAGGTTTAATAATAGAACCATTCGGATGTGTAACAAATCAAATGTAAATTACCAATAATAATAATAATAATAATAATAATAATAATAATAATGGTAAT
>NC_069005.1:24668585-24669678 GCF_001194135.2 Octopus bimaculoides | reverse complement strand
AAAAAAAATTCTCACTAAATTTTGTAATTTTGTGTATATAGCCACAAACAAACACACCTAAATATCTGCATACATGCGCACATACATACATCATACATACATACATGATACATATGTATATACATACATACATATACATATATATACATACATATACATACATACATATACACGTATATATATATATATATATATATACACATATATATACGCTCATTGATAAATGTAGGTTTGTAGAAACCTATACATAGATAACAGTACAAATATAAGAACACATATGCATAATTTTCCAGACGTACATACACACGAATATATATATACACATATACATGTATATATATATACATGCATATATATATATATATATATATATATATATATATACGTGCGTGTGTGTGTGTGTGTGTAAGCATGTATATATACATATATATGTATATATACATACTCGTATATATGTGTGTGTGCATGTATTTATGTATGTATACGTTTTGAACAACATGAGTGTGTTTATATGAATGGGTGTGTATAAATGTGTGTGTGCGTGTGTGTGTAGTTTTGCTGTATATGTTGCGTCATGGTATGTGAAAAATGTACACGTATGTTTAAACAAAATTTGAACAGGTAAAAGAAGGGACTGATTTTTCAAAATATGTTGGCAAAACACCCGCCCCCACCCAAAAACAAATATGGAAAATAGATGGGAAATTATAAATATATAATTGTTATTATAACAAAAAACAAACAAACAAAAAAAAAAGATTGAAAATCAGAATATTCGACAGCCAAAATGGCTTCTTCCGGAAACTGTCTTTGGTTACTGTGTAGTTTTCTTGTTTTCGTTTTTGTTGTACTTCAATAAAAAATAAAATGAAATCAATGCAGGAGGAGGAGGAGGAGGAGGAAGAGGAGGTGGAGGAAGAGGAGGTGGAGAGAAAAAGAGAAGGGAAGAAGAAAAAGAAGAGAGAGAAAGAGAAGTAGAAGGAAGAAGAAGAAGAAGAAGGTGTAAGTAACTAGAAGTGTTCAATAAAGAAATTTAAGTGAACAAAATCGAAATAAGAAAATCATGAAACTAACCCTTTTCGTGTAACGGGGG
>NC_069005.1:24661304-24668457 GCF_001194135.2 Octopus bimaculoides | reverse complement strand
TGGTTTGAATTGTTTGGTGTGTTTTATATGTTGTAAATAATATATCCTGTAGTGTATTTAATAATACACGTAAACACACAGACACACATATATAAACTCATACTTACACACTCACACATTCACTTTGTCTGTCTCTGTCTCTCTTTCTTGTACACATGTACAACACTCGCAACATACATATACGGGCAGTCACGTGACCGTGAATGCTTTTACAATTCATTGTTCGTAAGGTAATGTCGTGTATTGTTTATTTTATTAATTTTTTTTTTGTTTTTGGATTCCACATATCCTACATCGTACACTATGTACGGAATATGTGATTTATATCGGTGTTTTGAAGATGAAACGTTTCGATGCTATTTTCACGAGTTATCGACGAACTGGAAAGCTTTGCTGTTGTTGTCTATGTTGTTTTAATTTTCGTTTTTGTTGTCGTTGCTGCTGTTGTTGCCCTCATCCTCTTCGCTCAATTCAACTTCTCTTTCCACTTTTGTCCATTTTAAAATTGTTTTAAACATACGGTTTGTGGGTGGGTGCCACCTTGTATTACACCTGCTGTGAAACCGTCAACTGGGAGAATATACTTTGAACAGTCCATCTTTATTTTGAATATATTTTCTTCCAACAACATTTATCATAGAACATTCATAGCTTTTATTATTTTTACTGTTTTTCTTCACCTGTCCACATTTTCCTTGATTTCGTTTTTTTTTCCACCCCATTCGTTTTGCAACATACGAGTTTACCATGATTCAGCATTTACCCGGTTCTTAAGCAATGCTTCTTTACCCTCATCTTAAGTGACTTCTCTTCTTTTCTCTACCCTGATATTTAGTGGCATCGTTACCCGGTTCCCCCAACAAAAAGCGACCATTTTAACTGGGAAGCATTTGATGATGATCAAGAAAGTTTCATCTTTTCTCTACTGCTCCTCACATGTTCATGGCTCAAGCTTTCCAAATGTTAAAGTGTAAAACACATACTAACGTTTCTTCGTCTTCACAGGTAGGTCATTTGTGTTGCCACGTCAAAACTCTAGAAAACACAGCAAAAAATAAGACAAAAGAAAATAGAGGGAAAATTATGGATATAAAAAAGATCGAAAGAAGGAAAATTAAAAATAGTGACGTGAGAGAGAAGCTAAACATATTTAGTATTAAAGAAAAACGAATCGATTTTAGAGTTTTAAAATAAAACAATGAAATAACAAAGTTTAATTTAATCGTGAAATAAACTAAGCTGGTGTACTGTGAAACAGAGCCTGTCATGGTTAATCAAAACTCTTTCCTGCAAAGAAGACTCTTCTTTACTCACGTATCAAATAGATTTATCTCCCCTTTACTCACACAACCCACAAATTTATCTCCTCCTTAATAACAAATCACACAAATGTATCTCCTCTTTACTAGTAATTCTCGCAAACTCATTTTTTTTTTCAGTTTCCATAATAGCAGGCAGCTGAACTAATGCGGCATCAATCTACCGACCTTAATTTTCTGGTTCGTATTCTAACTCTACATAAAAACAAAAATTGAAGTTCTCGTGTAGGGTAGAACCTTTCCTATGTAAACGCTCGTGACACTTATTCTAATTAAATTCGATATATTATTGACTGAACAAATTGAGGAAATGTCACTTGGTGATGGTATGTATTGAATAAAACGTTTCACCATTGCACATGAACACACATAGATTGCTTATAAAATATATAGAAAAATTGCGTGTTACAAAAGGTGCTGAGCCAAGGTTATCTTAGAAATATTTAACTAGTGCTGGTGTTTTGAGTAAAACAACCCCTTTAGAAAGGTATTCAAAGCAAAACGAATGTGGAAAATCTGTCCGTCACGTTGGAATACTCAACTGACTTATTTCCCCATCAACCATGTCATCTTAACACTTTTAAAAACGCGGGCTTTACTCGATATTTTTTGCTATACTCTTAATCCCTATGAACCAGCGTTCAAGCACCAACAGAACCTCGGCATTAAATGAGCCCTAAACACACTATGCTCCTGTTCATCTTCTACTTCCGTCCATGATTCCTCTATATCTTGATACACTATAAAAAAAAAAGTATTTTACGGAGTGTTTCGCTCATTAGTTATTTACATTACTTCTACTCCATATTGCCTGTAATATCCACAACCTTAAGGTACAATTTTCTCTTCAGTATGCGACATTTAGTGTTATAAAGTACGCCTATGTTAATTATCTAAACTTCACCCACATCATCACCAACAAAAATATGGGTTCAGTCCCACTGCATAGAACTTCGGACAAGTGTACTCCCAGAAGTCGCTAAATTATTACATTTAACGACTCCAACAAACGGCTATTGCTGTAAAGTGTTACACCATCATACCACACAAAAGCTTTAGAACTTATGACATATGTATCTTCTGGGGAACTCCTTGAATTATTAACTTTCTTCTGAAATACATCTTGTCCATCATTACTCACAGATTTCAAGTGGACATTAGACTCCATATTGAACTTGTATATAGGTCTCAAGAACTGAAGCCTCTAATGTGAATTCATGTAGACTAATGCTTGTTTTCATTCTTCAGAATGATCTTAAACAAAATATGTAAAAGAACCAAGCTTTTAGTATTTATAGCGCTAGTCTTTCAAGTAACAGAAAAATTAAATTTAAACCATGACGAATCCACTGGAATTGCCTGAATTAAAAAAGCGTGGCTTTGTGGTAAAAGGTTTCCTTCCCAACCACATGGTTCAGGGTTCAGTCCCACTGCGAGGCACCTTTGGCAAGTGTCTTTCTTCGACTACAGTCTTGGGCCGACCAAAGCTCTGAGAGTGGATTTGGTTGATGGAAACAGAAAGGAGCCCGCCGTGCATATATACAGGGTGCGATGAATAAATCGTCATCATTTTATATTTTTAATTTCGCGCATGCGCATTGTTTTTATTTTATTTTATCGACTATACAATATGGTAGGGTCAGTTGGGCATCGTCTGCGAGAAAAAAACAGCAATTCACTCTGCTAGAAATTTGGAAATGACATGCTGTGCTGCTTGGTATTCGCGCTGGAAGCTCCAATACGAACATTTCAGAGCGTTTGGGTGTCAAT
This sequence comes from Octopus bimaculoides, assembly GCF_001194135.2. NCBI lineage: Eukaryota > Metazoa > Mollusca > Cephalopoda > Octopoda > Octopodidae > Octopus > Octopus bimaculoides. The sequence continues at coordinate 24,665,368 of NC_069005.1, read as the reverse complement.
ACGAGGACAATGCAATCTGTATCGAGGGTGAAAAAAAAATCAAACATCCAGTCAACATCATGGTGTTTGGAGTGATCACTAGTGATGGTGACGTTATGCCTCCATCTTCCCACACGGCCTCAGACTCGACACAGAGGCCTCCATCAGGTGCCTGGAAGAGACAGTGCTGCCCTGTGTCAAGAGGGTGGCTACTGGAAGACTCTGAGTGGCAACAGGACTCTGCACCATGCCACACAAGCAAGAGAACCCAGTCATGGCTGTTAGACAATTTCTGCGACCACATCACCCCTAGCATCTGGTCACTTAACTCCCAAGACTGCAGCCTCCTTCATTATTATGTGTGGGGCGCAGTTGATCGAGAGATCAAGGAAACTTCTTGTAACACTAAAGATGATGGCAAGGATTACGGCAGCATTCACCAACTTAAACAAGGAGACCGTCCAGATGAGCTGCAGGAAATTCCGAAGTCGTCTGGAGGCCGTGGTTGAAGCCAATGGCGATTTTATTGAGTGAATTTACTCTTTAGTATTTCAAGATAGTTTTATGTAATTTTGGTAAATATATTTGTTAAAATGAGATGTGAGTGTTATTTTCATTTTTGCGTAATTTAGACGACAGTTTATTCACCGTACCCTCTCTCTCTCTATATATATATCTCTGTTTGTCCCCCAACACCACTTGACTACCGGTGTTGGTGCGTTTCGGCAAAAGAGACCTACAAGAAACAATTCTGTTTATATTTCCCAACACCTTGAAGCTTCGCTCCAAAATACTTACCTCAAGGGGAGAATTCTACATATCTACTTCTGCAATAAGGTTAAAATTCTTTGGCAGAAAAATTAGATACGTAATCGAGTGTGTTTATGAATATTTCTGACAATTTGTAACAAATGGCGTGAAGAAATCGGACATAGATTATGACAAAGAAAGGCACTTACCAAAAAAGTGTCACTTGTTGGTAACCCGGGGAGACTATGGATAGAGTTAGTACTTAGAAGACTTGGCCGCCGATCCGTATCCGAATCATCTGGTTCGTGGAGTGCATAGCCGTTGTTAATATAATATAGCATACTGCTGCGGTTTGAAGTTGCCAACACTGGCTGTGGAATAGTGTTGCGACGAGCATATGAAGTACTTGCAGAACTACTGCTACCTGCAATACTGGCAGCTGCTGCTGCTGCTGCCGCCGCCGCCGCCGCTGCTGCTGCAGCTTTATTTCGTGCCATTTTCACGGCTCGTCGACAGTTTAAGTTTTCGTCCATTGCTGAACTAATTGAGCTTCGTTGTCCGCTTTCAATGTCATTGTCATTGTCATTGTCGTCGTCGTCGTCATCATCGTCGTCACCGACCCTATCTTCTTCGTCGTCATCGTCGTCGTCATCTTCTTCTTCGTCTTCTTCCATGAGAATGCCGTTTGCCGTGTCATCGTTGTCGTCTTGATCGTCTTTCATTGCCTCTTCGAGGGCGCGGCCATAAAGATCATCTTCCGTGTCCCCTGCCACGTTACTCTTGCCCAACGTAGAGATGAGCATCAGTGACGCAAACGAGGAAATGGCTGACATGGCCACACCACGCCGGCCTTTTCCATCTGGCATAACAAAGAAAAAAAAAAGAAAAAGAAAAAACAAATAATATTAAAATCAAATAAAAATACATTTACAAAGAAAAATCAAATAAAAATACGTTTACACAGAAAAATCGATTCAAAATATTATTATCAGTGAAGAATGATAAAATTATTATCACAATGGACAAAATTTGTGATGGTTAATGTTTACGGATTTTCAATAGGAATTATAGCCTGCATGGATCTTGTGACGACGTTTCGTATCCGATCACGCCTAATATAAACAACAATGAGATATCGAAGATGAAAAATGGATAGTGGGTGTATATGTTATATTTCAAGAAAAGTAAGCGCTCTAGACTGATTAGCAATGAAGCAAGGGATGACAGTCAGGCGGTAGTAGATGACAGGAGCAATGTACACAATCCCCACCTCTGTCTGACAGGGACAGATTCCTCTTTGCCCATTTCTGGACAAGATCGCGTGTATCAGAAATCACGGTTTTACAATTTATTAGAACTGAAGATAGTATTTTTAAAAACTTCTGTGCAGACAGAATTCCAACTCAATCTGGCGAATACTTACAAAGACACGCGGTTATTTCATGTTCTGGGGCGCCTCTGCTTCTGCTAAGCGCTACAAGTAACTCTACATCTCTCTGAAACAAAATAGAAGACGCGAGTGATAAGGTAACAAGGCAATTAAAAATTATGAACAAAAATAAGTTGTTTAGAGTAATGCTTCGTAATATTTCAACCTTAATAGTCACATGTTATTTCCAACGCAAGAAAAGCTCTGGGATTCGAAGCAACGTGTCTCAATAGTTTAACCGTTAAACACAGTAACTTTCTTTATTTTGCATAAAATGAGAGCTCGCAATGTTTAACTAAGACCATCTTCAATTGATAAGATTTAATTTGGTTATCAAACATTTTGATTTTGGATGATAAACTGTCAGAACTTTCACCAGACAACGAGAATTCTGAAATTGTTAATGCCTGCAATATTTTCTTTCAGTACACTGGAGAATTCTAGGTTGTCACTAGAAGTGGTAGGGAAGTTTCTGTATGGTTTGCTGTAGTGCGATGTAATGTAGTATAGTGTGGTGTACTGTGGGTGTGAATGGTATAGGATGGTGTTGCATTGAGTGATGCGTTGTGTAGAGTGAGCAGAGTAGTGTGGTGTAGATAGAGGCAGAGCGATGGGGTTAGGTGAAGCGTGATATGGGGTGGTGTGACAAAGAATGTAGTTTGGTGTGGTAGAGAGAGAGAGAGAGAGAGAGAGAGAAAGAGAGAGAGAAAGAGAGAGAGAAAGAGAGAGAGAGAGATATGTAGAGTTGTGTGTTGTAGTGTGGTAAAGAGCAATAAGGTACTAAGACACATGGTACAGTGTAACAGGTATAGTGCTGTAGAGTGCTGTAGTATGTTGTTGCGTGTTGTAACGTGGCGTGTGGTGGAAGATTGAGTGCTGGAATATGTTTTGGCGTAGTGTGGTATGGTATAGAGACTGGAGTATTTTGTGGTGTAGTGCAGAGTACTAGAGAATGCTAGTGTGTAGTGTGGCGTGGAAATACTGGCGTATGGTGTGTTATATTGTAGAATGGTACTGTGGAGTGCTGTAGAATGGTACTGTGGTACTGTAGAGCAGGGCTGGCCAACCTGAGGCCAGCGGGCCGCATGCGGCCAGCAGACTTTTATCTTGCGGCCCGCAGACTTTTATCTTGCGGCGGCCCGCTTGATACTTCCTTGAAATGGGTTTATTTAAACAAGTATTTAAAAAAAATTATCAAAAATTAAAGATTGTAGTGAAAAGTAAAAAAGAAAGATACTTCCGGTTTTTGCAACGATAACACGTCATGTTGAATCGACGATCGTTCATTTATTATTGCAATAATAGCATGGGAAAGCAAAATGCTTTCAATTCTGTCAGTATACAAATGGCCCTCAATAAACTTTCTGTGATTAAAGTGGGCCGCAATGTAATTCGAGTTGGCTAGGCCTTGTGTAGAGTATTTGAGTATGATGTTGTGCACTGTGATGTTGATTGCTGGAGTATGGTGTAGTGTCGCGCAGAACAGTTGAGTGTTGTGTGGTCTGGGATAAAGTGGTAAGATGTATGGTTAGTTGTAGTGTGGTTTTGCGTGCTGTGCAGTGCTGAAGAATGGTGTCGTGTCTTGTGGTGAGGTGGAGAGTGATGGGGTATGTTGTTGTGCAATATGTTGCGTTGTGGTGTAGAGTATTGTACGTTGTATTGCAGACAATTATAGAGCACTGTAGATTGCTGGAGAATGATGTGGTCTAAAAGTAGGTGAATGTTGTGTCATGTAGTGTAATCTGTATGAAGTGCGACATTTCGTAGGAGGCTGGGGAGTGTCGAATGCTGGAGTATCTTTGTGGTGCGATGCAGTGCAGGGTGCTGAAGTATGGTGTGGTTTAATTTGACGTAGTGAGGTACCGTATGATGTCGAGTGCCGGGAGAAGAACGAGGGACAGTTGGG
>NC_069005.1:24660163-24661060 GCF_001194135.2 Octopus bimaculoides | reverse complement strand
GGTGTGGTTTAATTTGACGTAGTGAGGTACCGTATGATGTCGAGTGCCGGGAGAAGAACGAGGGACAGTTGGGTATGATCTGGTGTAGAGTGCGGCAGTATGTTGTTGTGTCTATGACGAGATGGAGAGTGCTGCTGTAGGTTGTGGTACGGTTTGAGGTGGAGTGTGTAAAACATTAGGTTGTTCTATACATATGTAAATATGTGTGCGTGTATAGGTGCATATGTGTGTGTGTATGTGTGTGTGTGCGCGCGCGCGTGCGTGTGTGTGTGTATAGACACAGGAATACATATGGTCGTACCTATACATTTAAACAGTTTCAGATTCACGTATTTCCCTCATTCAGACGCGTACACAAAGCAATTAAGCAATTACATAGATACAATCAGAACAACAACAACAACAATATCGGCAATTATGAATAAGAGCAAAAAGACCACGACCTTGGTGTTAGTAAGGAGCGTTGTACAACCCATTATGAGGGTTTCAATTCCAGGTACTTACAGTGATTTCGTTTATCAGTGCCTGTAATTTAATGATTTTCATGTCTGCTTTTTTCTTGGATTTTCTAACAGTCATAATTTCTATGTGATGTTTCCTGTTGACTGTCATCAGGAAACCTGGAAAAAAAAAGAGAAAAAAAAAAAGAAAGAGAGAGAGAGAATGTGTGAATTTGAAAGTGAGTGGAAGTGTGGATGATTAAGTGAGAGAGAAATAGGGTGGGAAAGCATGAAATGATAAGAAAGTAAGAGCGTGGTAGAAAACTATGAATATATATTGGAGTATTTCAACCAATCAAAATGTAGCCTCTGTATTGTCCTTTTTTATGCCCTGAAGATTTTCCACCCAAGGTGTTTTGAAATGCAATATATATACATATACATATATATATATATA
>NC_069005.1:24656780-24659308 GCF_001194135.2 Octopus bimaculoides | reverse complement strand
TGTGTGTGTGTGTGTGTGTGTGTGTGTGTGTGTGTGTGTGTGTGTGTGTAAGAACCCATAAAGTAAAGAAAAAGCACTCATATATTTGTCAATTTCATGCACACACGCACACGCACATATATATATATAGTTCTCAATTGAGTGGGTATACATTAAAGTACACAGCATTAAAGATCTTTTTCAGCCAATCGATTTCGCACTGATTCACCATGTTGTTTTCATGCTTGCCATCACTAAAAACCACGTGGTGTAAGTAAACCACTGTATCATCTGATACCAAGTGCAAAATTGATTGATATGATGAGCTGAAATTGACCCATGATATTGTATACTTTGATATAGTCTGTCTGACTGACTGATCAGTAAGAGGATTTGATTAAAGGCTCCAATTAATTACATCTAAAGGCATGACCACAGCATTAACAACAACATTATTATTGTTCACTTACTGTTAACTATCCGAACGACGCGCCAAGGAAGCAACAAAACCAGAATAGTACTTGCATCTTTACCCGTCTCATACCATTGGCTATCCAGGAATACAAAATCCAGGGCGAAAGAAGCGATCACAATAAATGCATCAAAAACCTGCATAATGATAATAATAATAATAATAATAATAATAAAAAATAATAGTAATATTGATAATAATAATAATAATGATAATAATAATGATGATGATGATGATAATAATAATAATAATAATAATAAATGCAGTGCCCAGTAGTGCAATTTTCTGTATGTGACAAATATATATAACATACAGAAAATTGCACTACTGGGCACTGCACACATCCTATGCAAAACACTTTCAACACAGTAACCATAAGAGCATCACAGCAAACCACAGCACATACCCAAGGCGCACAGAGCTGCGCTCGGTAGTGAAGTGAAAGCACGTTATAAAAATAAAACTACTGAACAACGATAATAATAATAATGATAATAATAATAATAATAATAATAATGATAATAATAATAATAATAATAATAATAATAATAATAATAATGATAATGATAAATAGATTCAAATTTTAGGCACATCATAAGTCGATCATATAGACATCGGTGTTTAATGATCAGAAGGAAAGAACGGTAAAGTTGACCTCGGTGGGATTTGAACCGAGATTGTAAAGAGCCGGAAGGAAAATGCTGCTGAGCGTTTTGTACAATGCTCTAAGGTTTCTGTCAGCTCACAACTTTAATAATAGAAATGATGATGATGATGACGACGACTAGATGACTTTGATGATGAGGATTAACAACAACAACTGCAGCATTAGCGGCAACAACAAAACAGCAACAGTAACAACAACAATAAGTATAATAATAATATTTTCTTTTATTTACAACCAGAGCGACGGATGAATGGGACAATGGGAAGACAAGGTTTGAGGGTTTTTACATATAATGAAACGATCAAAAAAATTACAATAAAACAAAGGAAAGATAGAGAGTATACGACTGTAAAAGAAAAGAAAAGGAAAAAGAATGATAGTGATGTTGTTCTCGTAATACAGGAGGACCTCTGGGGGGTAATCAAGGGACACCACCAACCAAGATTTCCCTGAACACAAGAGCAAGTGCCCTCTCCAATTCCTGTTCTGCGACTCATATGTCTGTACTTAGAGCAGTACCAACTTTTATTTTTGCAACCTTTCGAGGGCAGCACCTCCCTCTCTGTCTTCATTTTGCTTTTCAAGTTAAACTTGAAAATGTCGATAAGGGATCTACCAAACAGGAAAGTCTCTGTCCTCATGCCTTTCAGCTTCATCCATCAAACAACCTCTTTCGCAATTGCTACCAGACAAAGAAAACTGCATCACCTACTCAATTATAGGAAGGTGGCGAGGCAATAATCTCTATGTACTTGGCTAACAGACTGTTATGTCTCAAGTTACTGCTATCTAGCATCTTTGGATGATCTCTACTCAACCGCTGCACAACTGCTACTCAACACTCCTGCCACGGCCAGACTACCTCTCTTTATATGTCTTGGGAGATCCTACTTCTTCGCCTGGGGGCGTCGACACAACACAGACAGATCCGTTCCACACGTGACAGGAGATGTTTGACATAACTCAGCGAGTCAACAGTGTTCGGACATTGAACGAGTGCGTGTAGAACGGTTTCCTCTCTCTGAGCACATCTCTGACGAGCTTGTCTCGAACCTGTAGCACCCCTCGGTAACACTGCCAGGAAATTATCCAAGGTAATTCCCGACTGGAAAGTCTTCTGGAACAGATTAGCCAGTTCGTTATTACCGACGCCTAGAGTCCCCCAGGAGAAACCTCACGTCCGCTTCCGAGAGTCACGTCCGCTTCCGAGAGTCACGTCAGACCGTCCAGGTATGAACTAAAATCTGTGAGTGTCGTCAACTCTCTCCCTCCTCAAACAGAAGCACTTCGTGCTGTTGGAAAGCTGCACATATCTGCCTGGAGTCGTGTAGCACGTGCCTCTCTCGGTATCTTTATCGTTCTTTGAAAGCTTACTGAAATCTTAAATATTTTTGAAGAAAATACAATGAT
>NC_069005.1:24651650-24654944 GCF_001194135.2 Octopus bimaculoides | reverse complement strand
AGAGAGAGAGAGAGAGAGAGAGAGAGAGAGAGAGAGAGACAGACAGAGAGATAAATAATACATTTCTAAATCTCTCAGAGATTTATGCAGTAGTGATACGATAAAATATTTGTATGCTGTCAACTTAATGCAAGATTATAAGGTGCATTTTCGATACTTGATGCTTTTGTTGTTACAGTAAAGGCAAAAATGCCTCGTAAGCAACAAAAAAGATATGTGCTGTGTACGGTGAAGGTGCTTTAGTTGACAGAACTGTACGGAAGTGATTCACTAAGGTTAGAGCTGGTGATTGTAGCCTTATTGACGAAGAATGTTCAAGCAGATCCCCACCCACCTACTTCAGATGACGACCAAATCAAGACATTGATTGAGAATAACCCGCATTACACAACGCGAGAATTAGTAGAAACACTAAATTTATCAAAATCCACCATGCATGAGTATTTAGTGAAGCTTGGGTACTCAAATCACTACGATGTTTGGGTACCGTATGATCTGAGTGAAAATAGTCTTTTAGATCGCATTTCTATCTGTGGTTTGCTGTATAAACGCAATGAAAATGCACCCTTTTTGAAGCAAGTTGTGACGGGTGATGAGAAATGGAGCTTTTACAACAATTTTCAGCGAAAAAGATCCTTGGGTAAGTGACATGAGTTACCTTTAACCATCTCAAAAGCAGGTCTTATCAGACGGGTAGTCATGATGGGTATTTAGGATGGTTCTTGGCATCTAAGGTTACTTGCTGTAACCCGATAGAAGTATACTTGGCATCTAAGGCAATCTGTTGTAGCCCGATGTGAGGATTCTTTTCTTTTTCAACGATCTAATCTATTGAGTGTATATGAATAATAATAATAATAATAACAACAACAAGAGCACTCAGAGAGCGCAAACCTCCGCCAAGGCAACACCAACGTCCTCTCAACGATTAGCCAGAGATGATCTTCAAAATAATAACATCAGAAATAAACTCGACTGCTCTCACAAACGAGAATACTAAAAATGAACCCGACCACTCTCAAAAATGAAGTAAAAAAAATATAAAACAGAAAAAAAAATAATACAGAATCCTTGTCTGGTACCGGATCGATAGCAAAATCTAATCAGTTCGTGCCAGTCATGAGGTCAAACATCCCTGAAAGTTTCATCCGAATCCATCCCGCGGTTCTTGAGATATCTTGTCCACGGACAAACCAACAAACACGATTGAAAACAACACCTCCGCCTTAGCGAAGGCAGAGGTAATAATAATAATAACTGCCAACAAAAATACATTTATAGTATGTGTATTTATGACACAGCATAAACAAGTCTGTGCGAAAGGCTTTGAGTGGTAGGAGTTAAAGGCTCAGTTCAATGTGGAGCTTTTGAAATTTGATTTATTAACTCGTACCAAAGCATATCTAGTCGTGGGTAACACGCTAAAGAAAATAATTCTCTCTTGGTTGTCTAGATCTTGAAGACACATCATGTTCAATGGTGATTCAGTCATCCCTAAATAGCTTAAATAATACATGTAGTAGTAGTAGTAGTAGGAGGAGGAGGAGGAGTCGGTGGTGTTGCTTTTATCTCACGGCAGACTGACCGATTAGACGTTGTAATCGGCTGAATGCTTTTAAACGGTTATATATTGACATCTGCTTATATAAAGTGCAAACAGAGCTGCGACAGTCAAATGTGTCCAACAGATTTGAGGAAGGTCTAACGGTTATTTCTAACATGCCCAACAGATATGTGGAGGCACTCCAAAAAGAGAGAGAGAGAGAGAGAGAGAGAGAAAGAAAGAGAGAAGAGAAAGAGTGATTGAGAGAAGAAAAGAAGAGAGGAGAAAAAAAAGGAAAATAAAGATATAGAGATCAATTTTGATCGAAAACATCTATGATAAAAAAAAGATATAGCCATAGTATTCGTATCTTTTGCTAGACAGGCGTAGGAGTGGCTGTGTGGTAAGTAGCTTGCTTACCAACCACATGCTTCTGGGTTTAGTCCCACTGCGTGGCACCTTGGGCAAGTGTCTTCTACTATAGCCTCGGGCCGACCAAAGCCTTGTCAGTGGATTTGGTAGACGGAAACTGAAAGAAGCCCGTCGTATATATGTATATATATATGTATGTGTGTGTATATGTTTGTGTGTCTGCATTTGTAACCCCCAACATCGCTTGACAACTGATGGTGGCATGTTTGCGTCCCCGTAACTTAGCGGTTCGGCAAAACAGACCGATAGAATAAGTACTAGGCTTACAAAGACTAAGTCCTGAGGTCGATTTTCTCGACTAAAGGCGGTGCTCCAGCATGACCGCAGTCAAATGACTGAAACAAGTAAAAGAGTAAAAGAGATATTTATGCTCATCATATATGGTACCCAACATTGTTTTTTTTTTCTGCTGCTTTGAAAAAAGGTTGGATGATTCGAAGCTGTGTATTTATAGCTGGTTGAGAGGGCTTACATACAAGATGGCTGAGAAGTAGAGGCTGAGAAACTGAGAGAGGAAACAGTGTGAGGTGGTGTTGGATGGAAGGTGTTGCGAGAGAGAAAAAGACCGAAGAGGAGGGTGACAAGGAGAAGGTGAGAGAGAGAGAAACAAGGAAAGAAAACGAGTAGAAGTGTTTCATTAAAGTGTAAACATTTTAAAATTGAAATGAGGGAAATTAAGTACCTACCTCAAACTTCTTTTTGAAAAACTTCACTCTCATGCAACACAGTTTAACAAACGTCTGCAAAGGGAGAGAAAAGAGAAAAATTAGAAATCGAGGAGAAAGTCTGAAAATCGAAAATAATTGGGTTAGATACATGAAGTAAGATAATAAACATTTATGTATTCTCCAATAAATAAGTACTGCTGTAATAAATATTTTCTAATCTTTTATATCAATGTCTAATCATTACTATAAACCATTTCCCAGATTCCTCTTCTCCAGATCTGGTGTCTGTTTCTTAGAGTTACGAAGTTGGATACTGCTGTAGTATCCTGGCCATAAACACAATGAAACAATTGCATAGGGAATAGTTCGAACTTGTACACAATCTATGAATCGCTACTCTGTTCTTAAACGTGTTATTAATGTATACATACATACATACATACAGATTTGCTTGCATACATAATACATACACACGTATACATGTATATATGTGTGTGTATCATATAAATATATATATATGTTATGTATGTATATATATATATATATATATATATGTGTGTATCATAAATATATATATATGTTATGTATGTATATATATATATATATATGTTATGTATGTATATATATATATATATATGTTATGTATGTATA
>NC_069005.1:24646582-24650660 GCF_001194135.2 Octopus bimaculoides | reverse complement strand
TTAAGTAATGCGAGCATTGCTCTTCATATTGCATTTAATGTAATGCTCGCATTACTTAAATAAATGGGGTAGCATGAAACGTGTGTACTGCAATCATTTTTGAAATCCGTGTTGCTTATTTTGAATATATATATATATATATATATATGTATATAGCCGCAATAATAAATCTCTGAACGAGGTATAAACAGTAGCTGCACGACAACGAAGTATATTTGCCACTTAAATGTGGCTAACCGCTAAGGGTGGATGCTACTGTAGCTTGTAGCCCCAGGAGGACACCTCCTCCAGCTGGTTATTAACACACTTTCTGTGCACTATTAGTATTTGCAAAGGGAGGCTATCCTTCCCATCTTTGACCTGACGTGATACGCACGGACCCGAGTTTCTAGGTATTTTAAAAGCTAAAACAATGCGAGGAAATCGGCCTCAGTATCCTGCGGATCAATCGGACTGCTCCATGGCGGCGAAGCGAAATCCAAGCGACCAGAGGCGGCTAAGAACTCAGGTACCCAAGGTATCAGATTATAACCCTTGCGATATGTACCTGAAATTGCAGGTCTCTGGGAAACATGTCAAAGGAAAGAAATAAATGCAAAATGGACACATGGAAGTGTCATAAGATAAAGAAAGTAGAAGGTGCGAAAGTAACAGGTGGTATAGGGTTCATCGTAAGAAAAGAATGGGCTTCGAAAATTGTTCTTTGCTAATTTTCTTCTTCACGCAAAGCGATGCTAAACATTCGTCTCTTAAGAGATGCCACCTTGAAGATCATCCTGATCCATGACCCCACAAACACAAGCGAAGACTATGAAGTAGAAGAATTCTACCAAGAGCCGGAGAAAGCGCTTGCGCATAAATCCACTTATACTATAAGCGATTTCAGCGCAAAGGTTGGGAAAAAAACGACAGGAAGAGAAATATAGTGGTAATTTTGGATCAGGAAAGAGAAGCAAAACCGGAGAACGTTTGGTCACCATGCAAAAACAAGAAGACTTTAAGTTGGGAACAGCCTATTCAGGAAGCAACCTGGGAGGGAGGGATATGGATAGCCGCAAACGCTCAACATAAAAATAAAATTGATTACATCCTGCTCGATAAATAGCGCATACTGTGAGACATCTTAGTAGTCGCGTGATTCAACATAGGCAGTGATCATCGCATGCTATAAGCAAAGATCGCGATCAATGAAATCAGAGAGAAAAAGGCCTTTGATGTGAAGCAGTTGCAGGAAGCTATCAAGAAAGAAATTTAGAGTCAACTTGAAGAGCTCGATGAGAACTACAATTTGCTGATCCAGAAAATCAAAAGCTGCAAATGGAAAACAAGAACTGCAATCGGGCGGAATTTTGAAGGAAGAATTTCGGAGGAGACGAAGAAAATGCTAGAGAAACGGAAAACGATGAAGTGGAACATGAAAGATCTCCTCGAATATAAAGTGATCAGACAACATCTATGATATGACTTCCAGACTTATAGATTAAAGAATCTGATTCAAGCTGTTGAGAAATGAAGTCTAAAAAGATGTAAGAGTGGGCTGGCACTCTATAGGTCAGTGGTGACGGAACTTAAGAACAAGGATGGGCTCACGGTGACTGACAAAGCGGGATGGAAGAGGTGTGCAAAACCTTTTACACTAACCTTTTACACCAACCCTTTAAAATCAGTGAAACTCGATTCTCTACTGCCACAAACATTGGAAGGAATACCCCAAACGAGCTGGGGAAGCTGATGTAGATGTAAGAAGAACCAATCAGTGGCTGCAGATTGTTGGTTTGAAAGCCGAAATGGAATGATTTATCCTAGCAACACAAGATCAGAGTCTCCTCACCCGGAACTATCTAGCTAGTGTCACACACAATGAGATGAATACAAAGTGTAGACTCTGCACTGACAGACTGGAGAGTATTGACCACATTGCTGCCGATTGCTCAGCCCTCGCCCCTACAGAATATAAAATCAGGCATGATCGAGTCCTTACCCCTACAGGCATGATCAGTCCTTGCCCCTACAGAATATAAAATTAGGCACGATCCAGTTGGCCAATGCTTGTATTGGAGTGTATGCCGTCACTATGATATCTTGCACCCTAAGAACTGGTATGAACTCCACCCAGAGCCAGTCACTGAGGGAGAGAATTGTACCATCCTATGGGATTATGGGATATATACAAGCAGGTAAATAAATGCTTACAGGCCAGACATCGTCATCAAAGACCTAAAACAAAAAACATGACTGTTAATTGATATGTCAGTGCCTCCTGATAGAGATAGAAACATCTCGTCAAAGGAATTTGAAAAACTTTAGAAATATAAGCACCTTGATATTGAGATATCTAGGATGTGGCAAATAAAAACCAAAACCATCCCTGTTGTTGTAGGTGCCCGAGGAATGATCAAAAAAGGTAGTGATAGATTTTTTGACCAGATCCCTGAGGATCCAACAATCTATAATGAGAATCAAAAAATTGTGTTGACATCATTATCAGGAAGTTTCTCATCATCTTATATATGCATACCTTAGGTCTCTGGTTGAGACCCGGTCGGAAGATAAAATGAAACGCCAATCAATCGGAAAACAACAACAACAAGAACAAAATAAGCACTGCTAATCAAATTTCAGAATGCTTTATGTGTTGGCAAGGACGCCCCCAGCTTACAGTATTTTAATTCCTGGTTACAGTTTATAGCTATGTCTACCATGCAGATCACAAATTTTGGGCCTGTCCAGCCGACTGATTGAATTTGTTAGTAATCTTTGGGAAATCCAGTTGGTTCTTATCAGACCGCTGGAACCTTTTGGGATGGTTCGAAAACTCTTATACTCTCTCTCTCCTATCGGCTAGCCACACGCGATCTTACATTTCCAGTCCCCCACTAATTCTAAAGAACGGGACGTTCTTAACACTTCCAGATGCTTGAAGAGATCTTGCTGCACTGCTTCTATCGGGGGTAGAGACAGTATCTCCTCTGAAAGCATGACAATTGCAGCTACTCACGTGTAGGGCCACCTGATTTACCATCTGGGGCCAAGAATATAGTCCGTACCTGACTTTTCCGAAACAACCCTGCTACTCCCACTCCAGATCCAGACCAGCAGAGATTCATATATACCTAGTAGCTGAAGAAGATGGTCGCTCCTGTGCGCGTTTTGGAAACTCTGGTCTCGCTGAGTACTACAACAACAACAACAACTACTATTACTATTACTATTACTACTACTACTACTACTGACCTAACGCCGTCAAGTATTCGATTTTGTATCCAAGGCGACCTTAGGCCATGTACATTTATGCTGCCTGCTCTGAGTCACTTCAACGATAATTATTTTTGTTTCTATGTCTGTCAGGATATAACGTGGGTAAATTAATTGTGATCGATTGTTGTCCCACCAGCCAGCAGACGTTGATTTCTTGCAGGATATCGACCACTCTGAATTTAGCCATTCGGCAACTGGTGTGGCTTGATATGAGGAACACCTCCACATTTTGGGGGGATTTTTTTTTTTTAAACTTCTTTTTCGTTTCAGAAACATCAAACCTCACCGAAATTCCCACTTCTTGCTATTTACGATTCGCGCCCTCAGTTCGACTCCCTGGCATCTTCCCGGGTCTTCGTGTTTATATATTATTATTCCGCCGTTTTCTTCCAGAACTGACTTGGGTATGTACGCAAGGAGACCACTCGTCTAGATTTTTCACTCGAGTTGCTTCCCTTACGATATTTATTTCGTCCGATAGTTCGATTGCTTCGGAGGCTCGAGTTGCGGTTTGCCAAAAACTGGTTTTGCGTTAAGAACATTCTTTGTTTTCGCTTTCAGTTGCGACAATATTACTAATGGTTTTATGACTGCTACTAGTGGTTGCTGCTGACATAATAGTAGCAGAGGAGGCAGTGGTGATGGTGGTTATAGTGTCGATGGTAGTGGCGGTTGTAGTAACGATGGTAACGTTTTCATTGTCGCCACACACTCTTTTGATGTCTTGTCATTACTGTTGTTGTTGTTTCCATCACAAATCTAACCGTTGTTGTTGCAGTTGTACTCATATCGATAATAGAAGTGGCGGCGGCGGTGGCGG
>NC_069005.1:24633735-24645950 GCF_001194135.2 Octopus bimaculoides | reverse complement strand
AGAAAGAAAGAGAGAGAGAAGAGAGAGTGAGAGGGGAAGCGGGAGAGAGAGAGAAGAGAGAGAAAGAGTGAGGGAAAGAGAGAAAGAGATAGGGAAAGAGAGAGAGAGAGAGAGAGAGGAGATGCAGATTCCATCCTTCTCCCAAGATCTTCTCCCACCTTTTCCTAAAGAACGTTGGCTGTGGAAGACGATGTCCCATTAATGCTTCTCCAAATAAAAAATCTCCCTCAAATTTTAGCCCCAAACGACAACAAAATCTAATCCATCTGTATCAGTCAATCGGCTGTCGTGCCATCCTTTTTCTATGCTCGTGCACACACTCTAGCAAGGACCACACCTTCTTTGTGTTTTGCTTTGAAGCAATGGTAGCGAGCCATTCTTGCAACTGGGACGTCGCATGTGGTATTCCTTCAACGAACCTCTCCTAAATGGCAAACTAGTTTCTTCTCTACTTTGCAATTCTCCCTAGTAATGTTTTTATTTAATCTAATTGCTGCAACTCTGAAATTTCTCTTTAGTGTGACATCAGTTATTCGTGGTTTCTGTCAGTTTCCGGTTGACTAATTCACTAACTCGGCTTTTGGACATATTCCGCACCAGTAAGGATGCATTTAGGTTCAAGTAACCAGATCAATAGAAAAAGAAGTTTACACAGTTCTTTCAAAGTACTGAGGGGAATCGAGATCAAAAGTCATTTACATAGCTACAAAAAGGAGTGAGAAAGAAACAGAGGGTCGTGAATCTAGCTGTGCAGGATCAAGCAATCCGAACAACGTACAACAGGAAGAAAATAGATAAGGAAGACATCTCAGCTGAATGAAAAATATACAAATAATAATAATAATAATAATAATAATAATAATAATAATTATAGGATTGAGGTAACTCCTCCAGAAGATACAGAAGATACAGAAGCAAAGAAAGAAGATTGCCATTGTTATCAAATGAACGATATTTCGACATCTTGCGTCTCTTCAACAGGTTGAAAAAAATAAACGTGTCAATCTACTTTTTCATTTTGGTTAATATTTATGGGATTGAGGTAATGATAATAATAACAATCCTTTCTACTATAGGCACAAGGCTTAGATTTTTGTGGGGAGGGGGACAATCGATTACATCGACCCCCAGCATTTGACTGGTACTTAATTTATTGATTCCGAAAGGATGAAAGGCAAAGTCGATCTCGGCGGAATGTGAATTCAGAACATGGCGACAGGCGAAATACCGCTGAACATTTCTTCCAGCGTGCTAACGATTCTGCCAGTTCACCGCCTTAAATAATAATAATAATAATAATAATAATAATTGCTCTGATGCAATACCAGGCACTAGCTCTCGTGGCTTCTGATCTTAATCGATTGGAAGTGTTATGTACAAGCTTTGTCTTGGTGTAAAAAGATGGGCTGTGGTGAATATTCTGCTCAGTACCACATATTTGCTTTTCAGTTGTGTGACCATAAGCATTTGAACATGTCCTTTGGTAGCTAACGGTATGTGCATCTCAGATCACGAGCAGAGGTAGTGGGGAGCATCATAACCATGTGTTGAGAGGAGGAATTCTGTGGATAATTCACCCCTGGAAACATGGGTGTTTCATTGAACATCCTTAAACAAACATTATTCAGGGACCTTTTGAGCGGGATGGGTTACTCGACCTTAAGAAAATTCTGACTGGGCCCCACCGGCAAGGTCGTGCGCTGTTTATCTTGATATGAGATCACCATGTCACGCACATAAGGTTGTGATGCATGTGCCTGGTGCACCCTTATCAGACGGGTAGTCATGATGGGTATGCTGGGCTTCGTATATTTTACCCCAGTATCACTTAGATGGCATTCACTGCTCTTTCACTCAATAATAATAATAATAATAATAATAATAATAATGATAATAATAATATAATAATTACATGATTTTGTGGGATTTCCGCATAAAGACGGATCATACTGTTGAAACAAAAAGATCCGTTATGATTATAGAGGAGAAAAAATGGATTAAGATCATGGACTTTGCTATACCTGATGATAATAGAGTGGATACCAAAGAAGTTGAAAAACATTGAGAAAAGCCAAAACCCAGTCGGAGACATGAAGAGAAAATGGAAGACTAAGATGAGAATGATTCTTGTGGTAATTGGTGCACTAGGCACAGCACCCAAGAAACTGAAAGATACTAGGATTGAAACGTACGTTATTGATATGCAAAAAGATGTAGAACTGCTTTCTACAAGAATATTAAGAAAGATCCTCGGGATTTATTGTCACATAATATCCCTGCTAACAAATACAGCATGATCACGACCAGGAATGGTAGAGGAGCATCGTAGCCATGTGTTGAGAGGGATTCTTTGGCGTTTGAGTAATTCAGTTCTGGAAACATGGGCGTTTCTTTTACCATCCTTAAACCCACCCTATTCAGAGACCTTTTGAGCGGGGTGGGCTACTCAATCTGAGCCCTACCTGTAAAATCATATCTTATTCATTTTCATATGAGATCACCATGTCGTTCACATATGGGTGTGATGCATGTACTTGGTGTACCCTTATCGGAGGGGTAGTTATGATGGGTATATTTGGCTTCATATATTTGTACCCCAGTGTCACTTTGATGGCATGAAATGCTCTCATTATTATTATTATTATTATTATTAGAGTTCCATAATTAAATTTGCTGAACGATATTTCGGTATTTCGTGTACCTTCAATGGGTTCAAAATTTGATATGTCAATCTACTTCATTTTATTTTAAATAAATAATATTAGGGACACGAGATACCGAAATATCGTTCAGCAAATTTAATTTTGGAACTCTTCTTCTATATTTACATATTCCTTCCAGAGGAGTCATAGCAGTCCTAATATTATTATTATTATTATTATTATTACTGAAATCATGCATGATCAACTTCACTTTTCATATTTTCTGGGTTGGTAAAGTAATCTTCAGTCCATATTCTTGCTAGAAATAGATTGGAGTAGAGAATATAAGTAGAAGTCTTTGCTGTTATTGTTTAACCCCAGGTCAGTTCTGATGCAGTAGACACGTGATCATAGATTTCTTCCAGCTGTGACCATTTAAAACAAAAAAACTCGTATACATTGTATCTCCGACTCCAATATGCGAGTATCCTCGATTAAACAGTAAGATGTTATTTGACGGAGACATCACTACTATTTCTACAAGGTAGAGAGAGAGAGAGAGAGAAAGAGAGAGAGAGAGAGAGAGAGAGAGAGAGACTAAACGATCTCTCGACCTTCTAGGTGTAGAAATAATGGTAGAAGCATCAGTAATAAAAGACAACAGCATCATCATCAGCAGCAGCAGCTGCTGCAGCAGCAGTAGCAGCAGTAGTGGTGGTAGTGTGAGTAGTAGTAGTGGTGGTGGTTTTAGTATTATTATTATTATTATTATTAGTAGTAGTAGTAGTGGTAGTAGTGGTAGTAGTGGTAGTAGTAACTTTTTCTTAAAAAGATGGTAGAGGGTCATTTGAAGGTGAAATAGGCATTATTTCTAGCAGCTAAATTGACCGTGTAGACTGCAGAAGCTCACACTTGTCGGCACAAATATCAAGCATGTGTATGTATGTATGTGTGTGTGTATGTGTGAGCGAGAGAGAGGGAGAGAGAGTATGTGTGTGTGTGTGAGAGAGTGTGTGAGAAAGAGAGTGTGTGTGTATGTGCGTGTGTGTATGCATACATACACGGAAATACACACTACCGTTTTAAAAAGGAAGGTCACATTGGATAATGTAGACTGGAGTAAAAAAATGCTAGGCAAAGATGGAATGGTCATGGCTAGAAAACGCACGATTGTAGGGCCACCTAGTGAGGACCGGCAGGACGGGGGTTCAACAACGACAACAACAGCAAACTTCGTTGATAAATAGATTCATATAAAAGGCGAAAACACCAAAAAATAAGAGTGCATTAAAGGGAGACAACTTGTTATCTCTTCTCATGGAACCAAATGCATACATTATTGGGACAATGTCGCACCATCGAATACCAGGTAAATGGATTAGCCACCGATCCCACAAAATAAGACATGCTGACTCCCGTTCTCATTACTCTTATCTAACCCATTTTGGGGTTCAGTGACGTCCAGTTTTTAAACAATAGAAGAGAACATAGCAAGCGAGATATCTTGATAGTTTCAATCAAAGTAACAATACATGTGTATGTAAATATGAGTGTAAGTATAAGCATGCTGTGTGTGAGTGTGTGTTTATACATACATACTCAAGCAAGCGTACATATAGACGCACATACACATATATATGTATGTACATACATAATACCCACACACATACTCACAAGCACTTTCGCACACGATAAGCATACATTCATAGAGACAGGCGCATATATGCACGCACGCATATCTGAGCATAAGACGGACACACAGACACAGAAAACGCTCATTGAAAGAGGTGAATAGGGGGGGGAGGGAGGGAGAGACAGACAGACAGACAGACAGAGAGGGAAAGAGAGGGAGAGAGAGATGGCTAACAGATTTTAAAATATCTAGGAGACATACAACTCCAACGTTGGCCGCTTGTACCAGAGGACGATAGAACGCTGCTCCGGCACGACAGCACTCTTCCAATATGATGCAATGCACAGAAGACACTATTACAAATCTCTAGGAGACAAATAGCAGAGCACTTCTAGTCTTATAGGAAGACAGTGACATTGTGAATTCTGCTAAAAAATACTAACCACAGACACTGTCACACTATCAGCTATATTAGAAGACCTCAAGAAACAGTTCACGCCATTAGGTATAATTAATCCTATTAGAACATTAAGTATGTTCTAATAGGGTTAATTATGGTAAACTAATGATAAAGATGCATGGGTGGCTGTGTGGTAAGAAGCTTGCTCTTTCCAACCACATGGTTCGGGGTTCAGTTCCACTGTATGGCATCTTAGACAGGTGTCTTTTATAGCCTCGGGCCGACCAAAGCCTTGTGAGAGAATTTGGTGGACGGAAACTAAAAGAAGCCCGTGTGTTTGTGTGTGTGTGTTAAATAAAATGAGACAACAAAACCAAGGCTGTGTGGAATTTATAGGACGTTGATAAATAGAAAGGTAGACTTACAGCTGTTTCTGGGATATTAGGGATATCCCTTCATCAGAGACGATATGAGAGAATTAACTAGAGGGAAATAGTAGACCCCCTTTGAATGATCATCACATGGAATTTATGTCTCCACACTATCCATTTGTAATAACAAAATATGAACCCCTATCGAAATCTACACACCATGGAAAAGAAGCGTTTCTACCCATTCTACACAGCACATTCCTTGGATAATGGAACTGCAACTGTAACATCCTACATATATTTTTACTGTTATTTTTATTCTCCTATTTTCCTTTAAATTGTTTTTTTCTTTTGTCTTTGGTCAGTAACTGTTATTTCCTATTTGTTTTTATCTAGAAATCAAAAGAATTGACTAATATTTCCTTCAAACTTTGCATTCGTGACACGGATATCAATGTTTTGAAACTAACCTATTTTTCCATTACATTTCAGATAAATTCAGCGCTGAATTGCTGAAGCAGAAATAGCGTTACGACAAATATTCTACGCCATCCTTTTCCAAAATAGGTTTTTATATTGAGCTCTTCTGTTTCCCTCCAGCTAACTCTCTCATATCGTCTCTGATGAAAGAATATCCGTAATATCCCAGAAACAGCTGTAAAACTAACTTTCCCTTTATAAATATCCTAGAATATCCTAGAAATATCACACTGCCTTGGCCTTGTTATATCATTGTATTTAACATATACATGTCCACACAGGACCCACATTAGACTCCTCACTCGTATTATTATCGAACTGAGTGGTTAACTCCGGTCCTCTCCGTAGCACTTACATAGCCTCACTTGCCATCTTGGGTCTTCTGGATACTCTTATGTGTGTGTGTGTGTGTGTGTGTGTTTGTGTCTGTGCTTGTCACCACCACCATCACCGCCTCTTGACAACTGGTGCTGGTGTGTTTACGCCACTTTAGGTTAGCGGTTCGGCAAAATGAGATCGATAGAATAATTACAAGGCGCAAAATAGTGATGGTCACAACTGGGTAAATATTGAGTATAAAGCAGTGATGGTATCTCAGTGAGTGGTTATAAAGAAATGACGGTTTGTATTGATAAATATTGATTCCAAATCCTGGCATAAGGCTAGCAATTTCGGGAAGCATTTTGCCCGGCGTGCTAGCGTTTCTTTTTCTTTCAGCTCGCGGCCATCGTGTGTTGGTAAATATTGATTATAATGAAATTATTGTATCTAAATCAGTCATCGTGAAGAAATGAAGGCATTTATTTGTAATTGCTGAGTAGAAGTTAGTCATGATATTTTTTTTTAGTAATTACTGAATATAACTTAGTGATGGTAATTCAGTCAGGGTTTATAAAGATGCGGTAACGTATTTCCGTAATTAGTGACAATCAGATAATGATGACATATACAAGTAATTACTAAGTAAAAGGTAGCGATGGTTACTAAGTCAGCACTTATAAAGAGTTGATGGAATTTCTTATTGATTATTATTAAGTACAATGTAATGGTAACATCTTAGTTATGCAGACGTGATGACATACCTTGATAATTAATAAGTATAAAGTATTGACTGAATCTCAGTTAGAGATTATAAAGTATTTACGACTGGTAATGATGTTTACTGAGTGTAGATTAATGATGAAGTAAATCAGGGGTCACACTGTACAACGAAAAAAAAATTTTTTTTTTTTTGTCTTTGGTCAGTAAGTGTTATTTCCTATTTGTTTCTATCTAGAAATCAAAGTAAATGATTACTATTCCCTTCAAACTTTGCTTCTGTCACCTGGACATCACTGTTTTGAACCTGACCTATTTTCCCATTACATTTCAGATAAATTCAGCGCTGAATTGCTGAAGCAGAAATAGCGTTATAACAAATATTCTGTTTAATAGCACAAATTTGCTTGCCAGTTGCTTGACCATAACCACTTGAGTCTGTCCCTTAGTAGCTTACAATATGTGCATCTCTGATCATGAGCAGGAGTAGTGGAGGAGCATCATATACATATGTTTTAAGAGGGATTCTTTGGGGTTTGAATAAATGCCAGAGAAGCAAAGTTTGAAGTAAATAAGAGCCATTTTTCATACTTTCTAGGCGTAAGCAAATAAGAAATAACAGTTGCTACCCAAGGACAAAAATCGTGTTACATAGTGTTATTAAAAAGTGATGTTAAGTATAAAGGTAGAGATGTTATCTGATTCAGTGTTTATAAAGAAGTGATAGCAGGTATTGGTAAATATTGGTTTAAAATTATGGTACAAGGCCAGCAAGTTCGAAAGAGGGGGGTAGGTAGATTACATTGACCTCCCACCCCACCCAGTGCTCAAGTGGTACTTATTTTATCGATCCCGAAAGGGTTAAAAAGGGGCAAAGTCGACGTTGACGGGATTTGAACTCAAAACGCAAAAACGGACGAAATGCAGCTAAGCACTTTGCCTGGCGCGGTAACGATTCTATCTATTCGTCGTAAATATTGAATATGAGATGTTGATGATGTCTATGTTAGTAATTATAAAGTTGTGTTGCTTTGTATTTTCAATTGGTGAGTCTTGCTTTGCTTTGTGCCCTTACCTCCATAATAATAACTTAGAGGTCCTCTGTTCCCCGAGGTCTTTGTGCCATACAGCGTGTCTTAGGAAAGTTTTGGTCTCGTGGCGCCCATTTCTCTTCCAATCTATATCAGGCTGAATTACTCCAGAAACAAAGACACACAGATAGAAATAAATAAAGAATGAAATAAAGGAAGAATCTATCTTTATTTATCGAACCAGAAAGGGTGAAATGCGAAGTTGATCTCAATGTGATATGATCTTAGAGTCGAGAGAGCCAGAAATATTACCGCAAAATATCTATCCGACGCTCTAACTACTACGCCATTTTGCCATCTTCGTTACTGAGTGTACGATAGTGTTGCTCTGCATTGATGATTAGTGAATATTGATTAAGTGATAGACTGTGTAAACAATTAGTGAGTATGAATTGCTGGCCATGTTGAAAAGGTTAAGCAGGTTATTTCACCGGAAATATGTTTGTGTACTTTAAATAGAGTACGTCAAAGATGAGTTTACGCAGAGGTAGAGCAGTCAGTAGAGGCGAATTTCGTAGAGGGAACCAACTTGAACACATCTCTTATCATGATTAACACACTTCATTTATTGTAAAAATTCTATCGAAATAATTTGTGATTTGATTTCCAAATAATTATGTCGAGGAAAGTACACGGAGATACAACAATAATAGAATGTATTTAACTGATAATGTCGGCAAAGTAACAGTGAGAAATACAATAATTGTAGGAGAGAGACGTATTATCAGAAATGTAAATAATGTTGCTTAGTAAGTTGTCTTTATCAGACAGGGAATATCAATACAATTCATATCAGTATAATTCAGTAAAGATGATTTTTATAATAGACTCGTTCGGACAGATTGTGGTAACAAGAATTGGGGAAAGGGAAGGAGTAGTCGTTTATATGAACACTAGTTTCTGACTTCGATATGCTGATATATTAAAATCAATGCCGACGGTATTGAACTCAGAATGTAACCTTCCGCAGCAAAGCCTGCATCCTATGAAAACACAGTCATTTTAATAAAACAATGAACACAGGTGCTTCCCAACCATACGGTTTCCAGTTCAGTCCCACTCTCTGGCACCTTGGGCAAGTGTCTTCATCCAAAGCCTCAGGCCGACCAAAGCCCTGTGCCTGTGAGTGGATTTGGTAGACGAAAACTGAAGCAAGCCCTTCGTTTATCTATGTATATCTATATTTCTACGTGTGTGTTTTGTGTCTGTATTCGAACCCAAACCACCAATTGACAACCGGTGTTGGTATGTTTGCGTCCCCGTAACTTAACTGTTCGGATAAAGAGACCGATAGAATGAGTATCATACTTAAAATACTTAAATTAAGTGCTGGGGTCGGTTAATTCGACTAAAAATTACTCGAGGCAGTACTCCAGCCTGGTCGCAGTCTAATGACTGAATCAAGTAAAGAATAAAAGATAATTAAATAATGGAAATCTCTTATAAATGGTTCCTCAGGAATTCTGGTTTAAAAAATTCTAACGAGCATGCATAGTCATATGTAACACTGAAATAATGGCGCACCAACATGAGTGACAAAAGAAGAGCTGTGTTCATAGAAGAAGATAAAGATAATGGAGGGAAAGGCAGTGATTGTTGACCTATTATATATGCTTATCATTGTTTGGAAAATTAAGTGAGATAGGAGAAGGAAAAACTGTTACCAGAGGAGGAAACCGAGTGCTGAATGAAATCAAGGGTGGGGGGATATTACTAAGTGCCCATAAAGAAGAGTAACTTGTTTCGAATTTTGGAAAGTATGAAAACTCTTGAGAATCATGGGAATGTTAACAGTTGTATTTATTTTAGGGAAGGGTGGGAAAGAGATGAAATCGTACGAAGTGGAACTAAGCTACGGAACCGAATTATTGTGAAACGTGAAAATCCGGAGGGTAATATTACAGGGAGACTCACCGTCTCCAGTGTTTTTCGGGATTACATTGATTCCTTCGATTAACATATTGAGAAAACGTAATATTGATTGAATTTGCTTAGAACGTACTGAAACTAAATCGTCTGCTATATTTGAGTGGCCTGAAATTATGTCTGAAATGTAAAAGTTTTTTGGTTTTCTTAAACGGTAGAAATATGTATCAAGGATATTGATATGCAGCTTTGGATGAATACATGTGCGGCGCTGATTACGAAGTGGAGTCAAAAATTTATAATTGATGGGTTAAATATGCCACAAGATGATACAGAGTATCAAGGGATCCTGCATGATGATAAGATTATGGAAACTGTTGTGTTGACGCCTCCAGGCGAAGAAGTAGGATCTCCCAAGACATATAAATACAGGTAGTCTGGCCGTGGTAGGTGTGTTGAGTAGCAGTCGAGTAGCAGTTGTGTAGCGGTTGAGTAGAGATCATCCGGAAGTGCTAGAAACAGAACTGTGAGAATCTCTAAAGAGTGAAAAATAAGGATTAAAAAAGGGCTTGAAACAAAACTAAAGATAGATAATATCGTCAAGGGAACTAACAACCAATCAATGCCAGTGTTGGGACTCTAAGCAACTCATTTTTTGAAGTGGACAAAGAAGAGAGAAATATAAATAGAATTATTAGGAATCTGCACCCCGTGAAAATACACAGAACCCTAATGATAATATTCTTTCTACTATAGGCACAGGTCTTAAAATTTTGGGGAGGGCCCAGTCGTTTATATCGACCCAAGTGCTCAACTGGTACTTAATTTATAGATCCCGGAAAGATGAAAGACAAAGTCGACCATGGTGAGTCCTTAAGGAAGAGGGATGAAAGTAAAAATTTGTTAAATATAAAAAAAAAAACTCCTAAAATTTCACAATTTTGAGTTTGGTAAAATGATGAAATGGACAGTGACAAAAGGCTGATATCAGCAACATGAAATGTGGAAGAAGTTACTGAAACAGTGAAAGATTTCAAGGATGGAAAAAAAAACTGCAGGACAAATAGCTCGAAAGAGAAAGAGTGATATAGCCAATTTACATGGTAGAGAAAGTTGGAAATGAAGATTATTGATTATAATTGAGAGATGGAAACCTGAAAAGAGAAACTGACTTGTTAATTGTACGAGCCCCTCGTATCCCCTCAGTGGCATGCTATTAGAGCGAATTTGATAGCGATGAAAATTGACGAAATTTAGTCCGACAGCAAACGCAGAATACGTAGAAAAAAATTGGATATAAAAAGTGAGCGCAATAAACTAGTATAAAAACAAAATAAACACAGGCATAGTAGCGTCAATATAAAAGTACACCGAAGTGTTAATTACGTTTATAAATTTAAAGGGACGGAAAAGGGATATCAATACGAGTCAAAGGCCATAGAAACTACTCATGCTGCAAAGAGACCTGCAGCCACAGAGACTTTGTGTCCTGGAAGACAAAATGAACAGCATTATAAGATCATTGAGCTTACATTCTCAGATGATAGTAGAATGGATATTAACGAAGCCGATCAAAGTTAAGAAACACGAGACTGAAACTTGAACTTGTGGTAATTGGTGTCCTCGAAACAAGCTCCACCTACCACATAGGGGCTGAACTTGCAGAAAAGTTCCATCCAGTATTCTACAAGAATCCTAACGAAAATTCTTGAGCTTTGAGGAGCTGGCTATCACCAAACTTCAGGATAACGTCTAGGTTAAAAGTTTAGCAAATAATAATAATAATAATAATAATAATGGACTCTCCCGTCGCAGATGACGTATGAACGTTCAGCTTTTTTGCTCAAGAACACAACGCACTACCCAGTCTAGGAATTGGAACCACGATCTCGCGATCGAGAGTGCAACACCCTAGCCACTAGGCCATGCACCCTAATAATAATAATAATAATAACAACAACAGAAACAATTCCTATCATAGTAGGCGCCTTAGGTATAATAAAAAAATATTCAGACAAATACATAACAAAAACACCAGGACTTACAAATATATATAACATACAGAAAATTGCACTACTGGGAACTGCACACATCCTACGCAAAACACTTTCAATACAGTAGCCGTAAGAGCATCACAGCAAACCACAGCACATACCCAAGGCGCACAGAGCACATACACTCGATTTCTGCGCAATGCCTTTGACATTTCTTATGCAGACCATGTATCAAAGAAATCCCTATATGGGTCTACCACTCGTTAGTCAGATAATTAGCCAAAGATGGCTATAACTCCGTGGGGATATTCAAGCCTGCTAGTTAGGCCAGCATGACTTATGCCTGTGAACTTTTGCGGGACACAGGACTGTGCACTGTCATAGTTGACTCACCTAATGTCTTCTTGCACAATCTGAAAGGAAAGTTGCTCTCGAGTTGGAGACGACGTTCACAA
Organism: Octopus bimaculoides; assembly: GCF_001194135.2. NCBI lineage: Eukaryota > Metazoa > Mollusca > Cephalopoda > Octopoda > Octopodidae > Octopus > Octopus bimaculoides. The sequence continues at coordinate 24,633,980 of NC_069005.1, read as the reverse complement.
GAGTTGTAGAAGTCAACCTGAAACCTGCTCCAAATGCTTGTAGCAGAGTAAACTCCACTAAAGTTACCAAGAAGCGGATATCACATGACATCTCTGCTTGACACATTTCCACTCACCCAGACATTTTAGTCGATCTCGAAAGAATAAAGCCAAGTTTGACCTTGGTGGGATTTGAACATAGACCTATTGACTATACTAATTTGATAGCTAAAACAACAACTACAACAACAATATCTGCATGCACG